>NW_027358181.1:0-684 GCF_012295235.1 Primulina huaijiensis | reverse complement strand
TTAGATTCTGAAAATCCATACATGCATTTACGAGAATTTGAAGAAGTGTGCAACACATATAATGATCTAAATTGTAGCATGAACACCATTCGATTTAAGCTTTTTCCTTTTTCTTTAAAAGATAAAGCTAAAACTTGGCTACAAAATCTTAGATCAGGATCCATTCGAACGTGGGATGAATTGCAACAACAATTTTTGAAAAAAAATTTTCCATCTCATAGAACAAATTCTTTCAAAAGGCAAATCATCATTTTCACTCAAAAACAAGGAGAAACTTTTTATCAGTGTTGGGATAGATATAAAGAATCGCTTAATCTTTGTCCACATCATGGTTTTGAAATTTGGAGAGTTGTTTCTCAATTTTATGAAGGCTTAACACCTAAAGATAGGCAAATGGTTGAATTTATGTGTAATGGAACATTTGAAGATAAAGATCCAAACGACGCAATTGAGTATCTCGATTCATTAGCTGAAAATGCTCAAAATTGGGACACTATAGGTAAAATCGAACCATCAAACAAGATTTAATCTCCCATATCTGGTGGAGGTATGTATACCCTCAAAGATGAACATGATCTGCAAGTTAGATTTACCTCTTTGGCAAGAAAAATTGAAGCACTTGAATTGAAAAGAATGGTAAATTAAAATTTGTTCAAGAAATTGCGTGTCACATCTGTGATACAA
>NW_027358180.1:0-242 GCF_012295235.1 Primulina huaijiensis | reverse complement strand
GAGAGAGTTATCCAGATTTTTGAGGATCTTCTCCGTGCATGTGTCCTCGATTTCTTCGGGAGTTGGGAATCAAAGTTTCCATTGGTGGAGTTTACATATAACAACAGTTTTCAGTCGACTATAGGTATGGATCCATATGAAGCACTGTACGGTCGTAAATGTAGATCTCCTATTCATTGGGATGAAGTAAGAGAGATATCAAAATTGGGTCCGAAGATTGTCCAGCAGGCTGCAGATATAGT
>NW_027358179.1:0-836 GCF_012295235.1 Primulina huaijiensis | reverse complement strand
CCCGATTGTAATTTCGGGTAGTAATCTACTACCCGAAACCAACCCAAATTTTTAATATCGGGTTCGGGTAAAAATTTAAGAAAAAAACCGACCCGATCGGTTAATACCCGATCGGGTCGGGTCGGGTCGGGTACCCAATACCCGATCACAAACGCCCACCCTTAGGCATAACGGTACAATCTCAAAATACCGGCAATACAAAATCAGTATATACCAATCTCAATATCTCATAATCAATCAAGAACATAATCTGATATCAAATCTGTATAATCTCATCAAATCAAATCTGAAAAATCATAACAATTTCATATGTTATCCGTTCTTTGATCTGGTTTANGTCTAATATCTCAAGAACACCATATATTAATCATATCTGATTCCTTCAATATCATATTTTCAAACCATATCAAAACATAAGAAAACTTACGTCCTTGTGAAGCCTTTGTCGAGAGGATCACAGTACTGAACTCGGATCGCAAATCAGACGGGCGGATCTAGCGTAAATCAAATTCTCGAAAAGATGAAGAAACTCTCATGAAGCTTTTCGATTTCCTTTCTGTAGATTTCTAAAGAATTGTAAGACTCTATATATATATCCAAATGCATGGCAAGGCTAGGTGGCTCCCTCTTGGTGCAGTACGTCTCGCGCATATGCGCGACCATCCCCGGCGCATATGCGCGAGACCTACTGTCTCGGCACTCGTCAAGTTCACTAGCTCGTGCATATGCGCACCCTTTTCTCGCGCATATGCGCGAGGTTCTCTGCCTGCCTCGCGCATATGCCCGCCTCATGTCACGCATATGCGCGAGGTGTTCTGTCCTCGCACATCACATAT
>NW_027358178.1:0-827 GCF_012295235.1 Primulina huaijiensis | reverse complement strand
TCTGTTATTCTGATTTTTGTTATTATTTATTTCCTGTACGCTTATCCGCAATAACCTTAACAGAGGACACCACTCGGAAACCGCACAATGGTTGCCGTCGCAGGAAGCAGCGCCGCATTTAGAGCATCTCCAAGACTACACCAAAATGGTGTTTGCAGCCCATTGTCTTCCAATGGAGGAAAAATAGCGCAGCCTCCAAGACCACCACGACCACCTCCTGCTCCAAATCCTCCTCCTGAACCCGAACCACCCCCGATACCACCCCCACCTCCTAGAGTGTGAAGATTCCGATTCGAGGGCCCAACAAAGTAAACATATTTGTGTACTCCAAAAAGAACGAATTTTTGAGAATAGATGATGATTTCTTTACCTAAAAGCATATTCATGGCTTCAGAAAAATCCAACATACAGAAAGTAGAAATTGAAAACAAACTTTAAACACAAAATCAACATGAACCCGATACATTGTGAGATCATTAGACAGTTATTCGAAGCCATGCCTTTTGATGTAGAGTTGAGTTCAAAGATTTCGAACAGATATTCAATAAACAATCGTACGATATACACTCAAACTCCAGCTATAGTAGAGAAACAAATTGTTATCAACTTCCTACTACTTTACTGTGATAAATATGACATAGAGATAACCATTCTTAATTTAAAAACAAAAAAAATCATAAAAGTAGCTTCCTCAATCGAAGAAATTCAAACTTTTCCGAAAGTAAAATTTCCTTTTAAGCTAAATAATTGGACATATAAATATGAATATAACTGTATATCCCATATGCCTTTTCACATTTTCTCCACTATAGCAACTAAGCCAACAG
>NW_027358177.1:0-445 GCF_012295235.1 Primulina huaijiensis | reverse complement strand
CTCCTATTAGTTTCAGGTCATTTGGAGGTTTGAGTAAAAAGTTATTCCTATTCTCCCAACATGTGTCAGTGCAAGGACAACGATACACACGACCCACTTCGGGCCACTTTTGACTCATCTTCCTCAACTATTTAAACAAAACTTAAAACATGAAAATTGTAGCCTTGGATCTTTCTAATGCAATTGGCCTCATGTCATTTGAATCATTATCCCATTCATTGTGCTAAAAACCGTACAAATATCAAAATTTTCATACCGTTTCTGCACCCCAATTACCTATTTGGCTCAAACCATCCAAACCATCAACCCAACTCCCAAAATTATACCTTCACAACAATAAAAACTCATCAAATACACAACCATCTACATAACTATACCCAAAACCATATAATAATTAACAATGAATACAATGTAATAACCATATTGATGCTATAACATGAAATAC
>NW_027358176.1:0-1240 GCF_012295235.1 Primulina huaijiensis | reverse complement strand
AGTTTCTTTACATTTCAGCATGTTTGGGAGTTTACATGTTGGGGATATTCTGATATGCTTGTAATTATGGGTTCTTGAGATTATTGATATCGTAGAAACGTAAACGAATCGAGAAAGTGATACCATATGTGATTGTTATGAGTTTCCAGCATATATATTGAGGTGAGATGGTGCAGAATTCAGTCTTATGAATTGATGTTGATAAGAATTATGAGTATTTCTATTTAGTATTGATATTTGAGTTCATCGGTATTGAAAAATCACGCCGTTATGCCGTTTAATTGTATCGAGATTGATTAATGATTTGTACAAGACTTGCTTTGAGTTGTGTCTTGATAGATTATATCTATACATTGTCATTTCATATTTGATATTGACAGATTCGACATCGAGACTTCAACTACGACAAAGATTTTACGACAAGAAGGTATAATTCATGTTGATTANACATAACTCGAATTAGATCTGATTTGAGTTTCCCAAAATCACATACTAGATTGTTACCTTTTATATGTTGATGCTTTGTTTATAGATTTATATTCAAGCATTTAAGATAGGAGCATCGGAGCAGATTTCCTCGGATTGTAGACACTCGATACAGACAGGACCGAAGTCTAGGAGTAAGACGTACCACCACCACGATTGGGAGAGTAGGTGGGAGACTTGTTACGTCTTACTCACACCGGGATCCCTAGACTTATGAGTCGAGTCAAAGAATAAGAGTCGAAGAGTTTTATCTGTATTCACTAATGTGTCATAATTACTGAGTTATGTGTTATGATTTTGTATTTATTGCATGACATGCATGTATACATGTTTTATACTTGGATTTGTTCTCACCGGATTTTTCGGCAGTTGTTGTGTCTGTATGTGTGCATAACAACAGGTGGGGCAGGATCAGGGTCACGCAGAGGTTGAGAGATCGAGACAGCGTGGAGATCACGGGCGTAGAAGATCACTAGTTGTTGTTACTAGACATGTACTGAATTTCTAAACACTAGTATGTTAATTGTAGTTGAACATGGGAATGTTATTTGCAGCTAAATAAGATGACGGTATTTTATATGATATCTTGTGCTTGTTCATATACATTTGAATAAATGTTAAAAGCAAAATTTTGACCCACATTTTCTAGCAAAGATCCAATTAATCCCCAAGATAATCGAGTTAGAGCCCGGGTCCCCACAGTCATTCGCGCGCATACTTCAAATTTATGGTTTAGGTTTAGTTCGCTGCTTCG
>NW_027358175.1:0-441 GCF_012295235.1 Primulina huaijiensis | reverse complement strand
TCCCAGGGAGCAGAGTCATCTGGATCAGTGGCTCAGACAAGGAGAAGACCATCAGTTGTTCATTCTTTCCAGCCAGCACCATCTACCCAATCACAGCAGAGGCTAGGAGGAAGCCAGACAGTGAGCCAGCCTCCTAGACAGCAGGCCAGAGTATTTGCTTTGACTGAGGAGCAGGCACAGGACACACCTGATGATGTTGTTGCAGGTAACTGTTTGATTTCTGGTTACCCTGCTTATGTATTGATTGATCTTGGTGCATCTCATACATTTATTTCTGAGAGATTTGCATTGATGCATGCATTGCCTGTTGAGTCTCTATCTACTGTAGTATCTGTTTCTTCTCCTTTGGGGAAAGGTTTGATATCCGTGACTTCGGTTAGATCTTGTGAGCTACAATATGACGGACATGAGATTGAGCTAGACTGTATTGTACTTGGGTTG
>NW_027358174.1:16015-16112 GCF_012295235.1 Primulina huaijiensis | reverse complement strand
CATGTAAGGTAACAAATTGACTTTTACATATTTATTTAAGCTTTGAAATCCATTGCTTTTCATGGTTCAAGTACAAAATATTTCGATGTCATGATGT
>NW_027358174.1:0-15958 GCF_012295235.1 Primulina huaijiensis | reverse complement strand
TGAAATGGGGGAAAGAGAGAAGAAAAGGAAAGATGAGAAAGGAACTTCACATAAGAAAAATTTACATAAATTATTTTGTAAATACTACAACGTTTGCTCTCTCGAAATATATAAATTCGTCGCCTGAAACAAAATTATTTTCTGTGTCATTTAGAATGATTTTAATTTCTAAATTAATGATAATAATTTTTCACATTAATATCTAGTTATTACAATTGAATCTTGTAACCATTTTCTATCAATATTCTCAATTATAATTATTAATTGTGATCATTAAAATTTGCTAGTTTTTTTTGTATATATGTTACACACATTCTTGAAGAGAAATAAAGGAATCATATTTTCATGCAACACAAATAAATAAAATTTTCTCTTGAGAGCTTTATTATGCAATCTAGCAATTGTGTATTCTAACCACTTATGTGCTCTAAATTGAGCTCAATCTCTTTTACTTCTTCAACTATTGTGACATAATACGAGAGTTGTTCATAGAAGCCTTTTCTCCGAACAGTGCAACTAGCGAGCAAAATGATATCATTGTATTCTGGGGAATATTGGTCATAATCATGTTGTATCGGGATATTACTTGCGACAAAGCGAAAATACTCTTTATTCTAGTGCTTCGGCACATCTCGATCTAAATATTTTCCTCTTAAAATTATTTTTTGCCCCAACTAGAGGTATCAAAATCAGATACGAATTTTGGGGTTTTTGGGTTCGGATCAGATCGGATTGGACTCGATAGTTAAACCGAAAAAATTGATCGGGTTGGGTTGGGTTCGGGTCAACCCAGATCAACCCGAAAATTTTAATTTTTTTTTAAAAAATTATAATTAATAAATATTGCCTATATTTTTTATATATTGTATGTTTGAAAAAAAATATTTATTGTATATTTATATCATAAATTTTCATAATTTAATATTTATTTTGGATATTTTTTATTTTTAAAATAATTGTTTATTTGATTTAGTAAATATTCTTTATTTTTCTACAATTAGACTTTCAAATTTAAATGATATATATGAGGGAGATTTTGTTATTATGTGTTTAAATTAAAATATATTTTTTTAATTTTATTTACTTTTCTTTACAAAATAAAATCGGGTTAATCAGGTTGATCGGGTTGATTCGGGTTCGGGTTGAGAGTTTTCGAGTTGGCTGGGGTTCGGGTTGAGCAATTTTTGAATAGTATTATTGCTCAACCCACTGGAATTTACACCCCTAGTCCGACCAAAATTTCCAACAATTATTTTCTTGAACCTATGGTATTTCTATGTGAAATTAAGGAGGACCGGACCTTATTTCAAGACCCGAGCTTTATCAACATATTGCTTATATGATTGGGGTTTGAAAACTTTAAATGCGGAACTATATAATATAATATAATATAATATTAGAAACGTTACACTTATATTCAATGCATGCATATATATGGGATCATTTTGTTGATTACAATTACAAGTTTATCATATTTTAAGATCCATTAAAATTCCTGATAGAAGAATAATTTTATATAAGTTGTAGATTTTCATGTGGTCTTCATTCCTTATTTGATATCTAGAGCATCATCATATAATTAATTTAATTATAAGAGATGTTGCAAAATGTGGGGGCTTAATTATATTCATCTTGCAATACTATTTATTGAGTTTAATAAGTTGTGAGAGCTTATTTGTGTTTCAAAGGTACAAGTTTTACATGAAAATAACGAAGAAAATGAGATCTATTGAGTCGAGATCTCAATATGTATTGGAATTAAAGTAGTTGACATAAAATTTAAAGCATCTGAATTAATTAATAATTTGAAGTTTGTGGACCAAATTTTTTTTTTAAAGAGATTGATTGTTGATATAATATGATTTTATCGAATTGTGCAAATGTGGATCTTATGTAGAAAGACTACTAGTCATTGTGTATTGAATGATGCAATAAAATAAGAAAATAGTTTCAGACAATAGACTAGTGATCACATATATTGATTATAAGTAGTAAGATTGTTGACCATTAAAATTACAAATATGGATATATTACAAGAAGAGAAATTTTGTGTTGCAATTATGTGCATTATACATAGTAATGATGGTGATTAAAGTGAGTTCATCACTGATAAGTCAAAATCCTAAAGAATTTTAGGGATTTCATTTTCGTGTTTATTTTGAATTTTTATTTCTTATTTTGTGTTTATTTGAATTAATTTGATATTATTTATAGATTTGAACAAAAAAGGAAAAAAATCTAGTTTTGGAGATAAGATGTTTGCACAAGTCTTCAAAGGAGACAAAATACCAAAAGAAAGTAAATATAATATTCTTTTATTTTATTAACGTGAGAATCTTGGAGTTTTTGAAGAAAATTTGAATTTGGAGGATTATGCCAATTAAGTGCAGATAAAAGGAGAGAACAACAGAGAAGTGAATTACATAACACTACATATGAACAACAGTGAAAGAGAGGAGATAGAACTGAAGGGAGGAGGCAGAAAAGGATACCAGAGAGAGGAGGTAGAAGACTACACAACTTTCTCTTAAGAACTTGGAGGAAGAAGGAATTTAGAATTTGCGAGAGAGGGGGGAGACAAATTCAAAGAAGGAATCATTCCAACCACGTTGTGATTTTCTTATTCTTTCCTAGATTTTATTCTTATGAACTATAACATCGTGTCTTTGCTTTGTTTTAATTTTATGGAATACATTTCTTTAGAGTAAAATCACAATACGACCAAACAATACTTTATTTGTTATTTGATTTTATTTTCAATATATTATTTTTCTTAATTTTAATTATTGATTGATGTTGGTTTAATATTTCTTATTAATAGCCTGATCAACTATTTACATGTTTGTTGATTAATCGCGAATCAGAAGATGACTGATTAAATATAGCAACAAAGAAATCATCAACATGGCCAAAATGTCTAGAAATAGTATTCGGTTTCAGTGTGCAGTTTTAGGTGAAAACTGAAATTCCACAAAGATTTAATCAATTTTGCGTAGAGATATGTTTCAAAGAAAACCCATACATAAATGCGCCTAATCAGACTAAAACAGAGTACTGGGCTGGCAGGGAAAGTCCACTACCACATACATGAGATCCCCGGTCATGCTTTATTTGGTGGATTGGTCCCTAGTCATGCTTTACCGCTTTCCAATCCTGATCTAAACCCGGTCATGCTTTACCGGGTTGGAGAGGTCCTCGGCCACGTTCACCGACTTCCAAACCCTTTTATAATTTGGTCACAAGACATTTAGCATACCTCAAAAACTTAAAATATTTTCTTTTGCACGTCAAACAAACTTACTTGACATTGAGGGATTCGTTGGATCTCGCTTGGGGCCACTGCTGCACATACTAACATGAGTTCAAACACTTATCTTTCATAACTTAGACGTATTAGTCATGCTCACACCCAAAAATGACAAATTTCCTTATGACGTTTTAAATCTCTCGGAACTTGACCTCGTTTAACCATTGTACTAAATCATGACATTAAACCCCAAAACAATCCCTAAAAATAAAAATAAAAATATTTTTTTTTGGAGGACATGACCCCGTCTAAGGGTCCGGGTAGATGCTGGAATTTCGCATTTCGAAGCAAATAAGGGCACGGACCCTGTGTCAGGTTCCGGCTAAGGGTCCGTGTACATGCTAGAATTGTAAACCAACGGAGAAACATTACACTTATGGTTTATTCCTCCTAACTCGATCATTCGGACTGTGAACCAACGCCTCGAGACCCATCCTAGGATGCTACGGCATTAACTCAAACCTATACAAACGCCCCAAACAACGACGTACTCCAAACAACGAAACACAACCCGTAAACACGACATTTTAACACCAAAACGCATCCTACAACTTTTAATGCAATCAAGTGCCTATCGACGCATACCGACACACAAAAAGCTATCCCAACATCATACTCAACATACTTAAATGCACCAGCGATCACCCAACGGTTCTAAACAAAGCCTGCAACAAATAAACTTCAAGGATTCATCAAGAACATATTCATCAAGGAACCCTAAGTTTTCTTCTAAAAAAATATGAAATGAAATGTGTATGTGTGTGTTGTGTGAATAGGCATGTATGTGTGTGTGTTAGTGGTGTGTGTGCGTGAGTTTAGATAGAGGGGAGGGGATTAGGGGGTTTAATTAGGGAAAAATAAATTGCTTAATTAGCTAATTATCATGCTAATTAAAATACTAACTAAATTATCCAATTAATTAAATTGCTAACCCGTACAAATCTTGAATAAAATCCCCTAGCTTAAAAATATGAAATGCACAAGTGCTACATCTTTAAAAGTTTAAAAATCATAAATTCACCTAATAATTAAATTAGGCTTTTAAAATGCTAAAAATTAAATAAATATTTTAAAATACCCCAACCCTAACTTAAAATAAATTACCACATTTTAAAACCGCAAAAAATCGTCGCCGGTCTCTTTTCCTCGATCCCGGATCGAATAATCGTCTTAAACATGAAACTCGAGAAAATATTTTAACGTGCATCACATAAACATAAATAATTTAAAATAATGTAATTTCATAAATCATGCATCAAAAAAATCATTTTAAATTTGATTAAATAATTTAACAATTAAATAAATGCATGAGTTTTACGTGTACTGATTTTGGGCTCTACAGTTCCTCCACCACTTAAATAAATTTCGTCTTCGAAATTAAATCTTACCAAACAGTTCTGGATAGCGACTTCTCATATCTGCTTCTGTCTCCCAAGTGGCCTCCTCCACTAATTGGTTCAGCCACTGGACTTTGACCAACTTGGTCACCTTGTTCCGAAGTCTCCGCTCCTATCTGTCTAGGATTTGGACATGTCTTTCCTCATACGACAGATCTGGAGCAAGCTGCAACGGCTCAAAACTCAACACATGCGAAGGATTTGCTAGGTACTTCTTCGACATCGAGACGTAGAACACATTGTGTACTCCGGCCAGATTCGGCGGTAGGACTACACGATAAGCTAGTGTCCCAACTCTGTCAAGAATCTCGAACGGTCCAATAAATCTCTGACTAAGTTTGCCTCTCTTCCCAAACCTCATAACACCCTTCATGGGTGCTATCCTCACGAAAACGTGATCACCTACGGCAAACTCAAGATCCATCCTTCTCTTGTCAGCATAACTATTTTGACGACTCTGGGCGGTTTTCATCATGTCTCGGATCTTGACCATCATATCTGCAGTCTGTTGAACAATCTCTGGACCAAGTTCTGATCTCTCAATGACTTCATCCCAATGAATCGGCAATCTGCACTTCCTTCCATACAGTGCCTCATAGGGAGCCATACCTATAGACGATTAAAAACTGTTGTTGTAGGTAAACTCCACTAGAGGTAGCTTCGATTCCCAAGTCCCATGGAAATCGATCATACAGTCTCGCAATAAATCCTTCAAAATCTGAATCACTCGCTTAGACGGGCCATCTGTCTGCGGGTGAAAAGCTGTACTGAATAGCGACTTCGTCCTCATGGCAGCATGTAAACTCTTCCAAAAGAACGATGTAAACCTCGGGTCCCTGTCAGACACAATAGAAATTGGAATCCTGTGCAATCGAACTATCTCCCTGATATAGAGCTCCATATACTGCATCATGGAGAAAGTCTTCTTTACTGGCAAGACGTGTGCTGACTTAGTGAGTCGATCCACTATAACCTAAATGGCATTAGATCCTCTGACTTACCTTGGGAAACCAACAACGAAGTCCATCGTGATATTCTCCCATTTCAACTCAGGGATAAGGAGCGGCTTAAGCATTCCTGCTGGCCTCTGGTGCTCTGCCTTCACTTGCTGACTAGTAAGCATTCAGACACAAATCCACGAATGTCTCGTTTCATTCCTGGCCACCAATACAAAATCTGCAAATCCTTATACATCTTGGTACCTCCTAGGTGGATAGAATACGGAGATGTATGTGTTTCTGTCAAAATATCCTCTCTGATCGAATCAACACTAGGCACCCACATCCTTCCCCTGTATCTCACAATACCATCAGACACTGTGTAGAGTACATTGCCCTTGGCCTCATCCTTCAGTCTCTATTTCTGCAACTGCTCATAACAAGGCTGACCACTACGGATTCGGTCAAACAAAGAAGACTGGACTGTCAGATTAGACAGCTTAGGAGCCCTGCCCATAGGGTAAACCTCTAAACCAAACCTGTGAATTTCTGACTGAAGAGATCTCTGCACTGACAACTTTGCTACGACTGCAAATTTTCTCCTCAAGGCATCTGCCACAACATTAGCTTTCCCCAGATGGTAGCTAATCTCGCAATCGTAGTCTTTCTATAACTCCAACCACCATCTTTGTCTCATATTCAGTTCTTTCTGCGTGAAGAAATACTTGATACTCTTGTGATCAGTAAATATCTGGCATTTCTCGCCGTACAAATAATAATGTCTCCATATCTTCAACGTAAAAACAATGGCAGCTAACTCAAGATCATGAGTCGGGTAGTTCTTCTCATGCACTTTCAACTGTCTGGAGACATAAGCTATAACCCGACCATGCTGCATCAAAACTACGCCTAAACCGAGCTTAGAAGCATCGGTGTAAAGCACAAAATCGCCTTGCCCTGCTGGCATGGCTAACACTGACGTTGTGATAAGAGCTTGATTCAAAGTGTCAAAGCTCTTCTGACATCCATCACTCCATACGAATTTAACATTCTTCTTAGTCAATGAAGTGAGTGGCACTGCTATCGAAGAAATTCCCTGAATAAATTTCCTATAGTAGCCCGCTAAGCCTAGGAAACTGCGGATCTCTGATGCATTCTTCGGCTCAACCCATTCTTTAACTGCTGTTTTCTTAACTGGATCCACCTCGATACCACTGCTAGATATTATATGACCCAAAAATGCTACCTTCTCCAACAAAAATTCACACTTACTGAATTTTGCAAACAATTTGCGACTCTACAAGACTTGTAAAACTGTACCCAAGTGTTGACTGTGCTCGTCATGGATCTTCGAGTAGATAAGAATGTCGTCAATGAACACTATGACGAACTGATCTAGGTAGGGCTGAAATACTCGATTCATCAAGTCCATAAAAATTTTTGGAGCATTCGCCAATCCAAACGGCATTACTAAGAACTCGTAATGCCCATATCTGGTCCTGAAGGCTGTATTATGAGCATATACATCTTTTACTTTCAGGTGATGATACCCCGATCGTAGATCTATCTTAGAGAACATAGTAGCTCCCTGCAACTGATCAAACAAGTTCTCGATCCTTGGAAGTGGGTATCTATTTTTGATCGTTACCTTGTTTAGTTCTCGATAATCGATACACAACCTCATGCTCTCATCTTTCTTCTTAACGAAGAGCACTGGTGCGCCCCATGGTGATTAACTAGGACGGATGAATTCCTTGTCTAGGAACTCCTGAATCTGCTGCTTGAGATCTAACATCTCAGCTGGAGCTAAACGGTACGGTGCCTTAGAGATTGGCACAGTGCCTGGCACAAGGTCAATGGGAAACTCCACTTCTCTCTCTGGTGGAAGGCATGTGACGTCATCTAAAAAAACGTCAGGAAAATCTCTGACTACGTGTACATCAGATATCGACGGAGTGGGTGTGTCAGGCGCTGAAACAATGATGGCCAAGAAAGCCTGACAACCCTTGTGAATAAGTCTCCGCGCCTGCATGCAAGAGATCATGCGAAGGAAACTCCTCCATCTATGTGTCTCAAAGAGAAATTGCTCCATGTTGAACGGTCTTACCAACACTGACCTTTTTTGGAAGTAAATCAAAACTCTGTTCTTCGTCAGTCAATCCATTCCCAAGATGATATCGAATTCTGGCATCGAAAACACAATCAGGTCGGCATACACTAGGTGGTCCTGCAGTTCCAGATCAATGTCTCTGACCACACTAGTAACTGATAGCTCTTCCCTTGATGGGAATGTCACTGAATAGCTCACGTCGAGTCCAATAGACTTGACGTCTAGATGATTAGCGAACGACTCCGAAATAAAAGAGTGTGTGGCCCCTGAATCTATCATGGCCTTCGTGGCTATTCTCTTTATGAAAATATTTCCAGTCAATAGGGTCGTGTCTGGGTTCATCTCCTCTGCCTGCATGTCGAACACTCTCCCCTAGGTCGGCTGCCTCCACTGTGGGCACTCCTTCAACATATGATCGATGGCTCCGCATTTGAAACATTTGCCCGATCACATTAAACACTGTCCCGGATGCCGCGGTGGCACTTCGGGCACACTGGGTACTCACCGGGCTTCTGTGGAGCCTTCTGTTGAGGAATAGGACCCTTGACTTTCGGCAGTCCCTGAAATGGCATCTTTCCCTGCTGCCCTTGGAAAGACCTCTTGAACTGGGGTCGCTGCTGTTGCTGCTGCTGAGGTGCCTGATAGGGCCTCTTGCCCTGCCTATCGACCTCAATGTCCCTCTGGTCCCGATCTGCCGCCAAAGCTCTCGACACGACAACTGCATAAGTCGTAGGACCAGCAACTCTCACATCACGGTGAAAGATCGACCGTAACCCATCAATAAAATGTCTCAGCTTCTCCCGAGCATCATTTGCAATCAGGAGTACAAAGTGACACCCCCTCTCGAACTTCCTCACGAACTCAGCTACGCTGCTGTCTCCCTGACGCAATGTCATAAACTCCTTTGTCAAACTGGATCGTACTTCCTCAGTGAAGTACTTGGAGTAAAAGATCTCCTTAAAGCCATCCCAAGCCAGCGTTTGCAAGTTCACTGACACTGATGCTGTAACGATCATGGGCCATGGCATAGCATGGGCCTCGAGCCATACCCACGCACCATTACACATAGGACTTATCCAGCCCAGGCACTGGAACCCAAGACCTTCTGGACTTATATAGATCTTGGCAGCAATCCTGGTACCAATTGAGGGTATGGGCTGAGGTCCATGCTATGCCATGGCCCATGACCGTTACAGTACTATTGTCAGAAGGATGTTGACATATTTAGAAAGGACAAATCAACGGATAAGTATTAATTAATGCATTCAATGTTACCGTTGAAAGCAAAGCCTATAAATAGCCGAGGAGTTAGAAAAGAACTTTTTGATCATTACTCTGATTGATTTTCGAATTCAGTTATACACGATCAGTTAAGATATTCATACAGAAAAGCTCATACTTCACAGAAATATTCATAGCTTTCAGGCTATCATTTGAGCTAAAGTACTAGCACCTTACGATATTGTATTCGATATTCTAAGATAAGTTGTGCTAAGAAAGAAAATCAGTTGTATACTGATAAATTGTAAAAGAACTACGAGTTTCAGTTTGGCAGTGTCTAAGTCCAAACTGAAGTGGGTTATTATAGTTTCTATAATTAATCAAAGTCTTTTAGTGAAATCATATCCTTGTGATGGAAGGGGTGACGTAGGAGTAGTTGAAGTCTCCGAACATCCATAAAATATTTTTTTCCATCATTTCAGTTATTCTTTAAGTATTCAATATATTAGTTAGTTTATTTCCGCACTTAAACTAGTTAACTGACTGATATCAACAACAAGATCATTGGAATCAATTTGTCACTAAACTGATTCATTATTACGAAAAAGAGTCAAAATCTCAAAGTGTTTACTCAACCCTCCTTCTAAACACTTAGACCCTTCAAGTCGATCCTAACAAAATGTGTATTGAAATTAGAACATACGTGTCTAAGACAAAAACGATGTACGCCACGTGGATGTCTAAAATTGAGTATCTCCTCAATAGCATTAATGATGCCACGATGTCTATCGGTGATAAGGCACACACCTGTTGATCCTCGAACCACATGCTTGCATAGAAGTTCCAAAAACCATTTCCAGGAGGTCTATGTTTCCTCATCGACAATGGCAAATGCTAAGGGTAAGATTTGGTTGTTCGCATCTAAACCCACAGCTATAAGCATCTTGTGCTTATACTTCGTGTACAAATGAGTACCATCAACACTAATTACTTTTCCAACAATTTCGGAACCCATCTATACATGGTCGGAAGGCCCAAAACACGTAGTTTTACACTCAATTCAGAATTGTATGTCGGTAAATGGTTTCACTCTACAATGTACCTGGATTGTACTTCACAAGGGCACCCATGTATCTTGGCAAAAGACGTACTGAACTCTCCCATGTACCATATACATTTTCCACCTCCCGTTTTAAACTGTACCATGCCTTACTAGATGAGATTTGATAATTATATCGATCTTTGACAAGTTGGATAACATATTTAATCTCACACGAAGTAACATATTTAATCTCACAAGAAGGATCACACCGAACAATATCGGCAAGTGTTTTTGCAATAATATTTTTTTCCAAGTTATGGTGGTATAACCCTACCTAACTAGATATACATGTATGTGGACCACCATATTTCGTGATCTTGAAATACCCTAATTTTGATTTTAACGATGCACGCAGACCCTACCTACAGTTGATATTTGAATATTTATTTTAAAACAAACTTTCCAAAAAGTCTTTGTACTCTCCACAACTTGATATTCACGTCGAGCAACTCTAACCAAAAAATCCTTAACTGCTGCTATCAAATACTCTTTATCTTTAAAAACCATGTTCATGCAAAGTTCTCATCTATCTACATTGTAATTATTCAAATTAGATGCAGATGAAATTCCAATAGAAACATAGCATTTCTCATCATATATTTTACTAAAGAATTGAGGTACGTCATATAAGGATAGACCGACAGGCGAGACATATAATGGTAATGCATCGGGTCAGTGTTCAAGATTTGAAATGCCTTCAAAAGGATATGCATGTATATGATCATCAGTGTCTGTATGAGATGGACCAACATCAGCAAATGTGGCATTTTCATCGTCATGCTCATCTTCATTTGTTTCACTTACAGTTGTATCAGGTTCAGTAAATATTTCGGTGGCGTCAAGGTGAACATCTAATGACAACTCACGTGATCTTTGTTCATCAGATACGACAGGTGTCAATACATGACCCGATCCACTAGCATG
Organism: Primulina huaijiensis; assembly: GCF_012295235.1. Classification (NCBI taxonomy): domain Eukaryota; kingdom Viridiplantae; phylum Streptophyta; class Magnoliopsida; order Lamiales; family Gesneriaceae; genus Primulina; species Primulina huaijiensis. The sequence goes on along the minus strand of NW_027358174.1, from coordinate 4,959 downwards.
TGCACTCAATGAATAATCGAAACCTACATGATTTGTGTCAACCGAGTGCCATCCTCTTGCACCAGAATCCCATCCTCGTGTGGAAATCGGCCATCTAACATTTTTTTCTACGTGCCCGTAATATACCAATCCCATCCCCCAGTTCAATCATCCGAATTAAACCGATTTTCATCTATTAGTTCGAAAAAAGCAACAATGGAAATACCAGCTTCATCATAAAATCTAATTGAATTGAACCATTCGGTTACACATGGAATGTATGATTCAAGAACCTCAACATGTACATTATGCTTGATGAAATCCGTTTCAATATACAATTCAATACACTGCATTTCGTTACTAGAATCCAGCAAAAACTATAAAAAAAATTTCATCATTGATGTCAAGATGCAATTCTACAAAAATAAAATATTTATAATAATAAATTTTATATTACTTGTGTAAAATAAAATAACTGTAATATTTAATTTTTTATATGCTACCTATATAAAACAACAACAACAATAACAATTATAAATATAAGTATTACTATTATTTTCCTAAAAAAGATTATTATTATTCTAAAATACAAAAATTGTATTTTTTAGTTATATCTTATAAGTCAATAATACTAAAAATAATAATTTTTATGATAATAAATTTTGATACTATGTATGTCAAATAAAATAATAAGAAATACAATTAATTGTAATATTTATTTGTATTTAAGAAGTTCAGAACAAAGTTAACAATAATTAAAGAAGAACATTTATATTATTTGTGTAAAATAAATTAATTGTTGTACTAATGTTTTTTATATCTACTTATATGAAAGTCTGAATAAGTTTAATGTGGCCAGTTTTGGTCCGGTGGCCGGTTAAAATTAGAAACACGTGGCTTACGATGGTTTCTCCAACAATCAAGATTTTGTGTTGTCAATAGGAGGTTAATTGGTTCTATCCACCACTTCTTTGTTTGTCACATGTATCTTTTTTCTTTCATTTCCCTTTGGTTCTCGCATTTGTTGTTCAGCCTTCCCCAATTTCTCCATATGTTTGTGTTCATTCCCGTTTGCCGTTCGATCTCCACCTCTTCCTTCTTTCCCACCTTTATCTTTTTTCCTTTTATTTTCCTTCGGTTGTCGCATTTGTTGTTCGGCCTTCTCAAATTTTCAATAAGTTTGTGTTCTTTCCTCCTTAAAAGCCTCGTTTGCCGTTCGATTCCCTTGCTGGAGTCTCGTTTTCCGTTCGATTTCCTCACTGGAGAGCAAGAAAACCCGACAAGTTAGTGCCCCTCTTTGTCCTCTTTGATGACGCTATTGTTCATGTGTCTCCACCCTCTTGTATCTATATTTTAATCACGTTAGGAAGTATCGATCGATAACCCTGACTGCTTTATTTTGACATTGTCTCCACTATGTCTTTGTAGAGGCCCCTTGTTTTTCTCCCTCGCTTGAGCGGAGGGCCCTTGCTTTTCCTTTGTTATAGAACATGTGCGTGTTTCCCTCCACTCTGTTCGGCCCTGCTGTGCTTTTTCCCCGCTCTCTCGCAACTACAATAATCATGTTAGGAAGTTTTGCCCGTCCGCCATGCGCTTAACTTTGATGTCGTTTTCTCTGTGTCTTCATAGAAGTCCTTCGTCTTTCCTTTTTTTGAGCAGAGAGCCCTTGTTTTTTTTTATTGTGACTTTTGTTATTTAATTGAACTGCTAAAGGAAAAAATTTGGTACAATTTTACCGAGACATTCCCTTAAAAGTTTCGCTCGCTCCTTCATCCTGCTGGTTCAGAGCTACAAAGTGTTGATAGGTGCGTGCTCTTTTGCGTGTTATTTTGATTTTGTTGTTCTCCATGTCCTTTTCCCTTTCGTAGCTATGTTAAATGTAAGGTCCAAAATTAAGACGACGTAATCCAACTGCATGCGAATCTAGGAAATAATGGAAAATGAGTAATTAACTGATTTTAATTGCTACTTGATTATGTGACATACATGCTTACATGTTAAATATGATTTTTATTATCATCATGCATAAAATAGTATTTTTAAGGAATATTAAAGTTGCGATCGAGGAACGGAGACCGAGGGCTGAAAAACGTAAAAGATTTTTATTAAATAACTATTTTTAATTATTTAAAATATGGTTGATGGTTTTTCATATTTTTTGAAAATAAGGGGTTTTGAGGTGATTTTATACGCCGGGACGTAAATTTTATTAGTGTTGGTTTTCAACTAAAATACGAGCTTTTTGGCAACCCGGCTAATAAATTCACAAATTTATTTAAACAAAAAAAAGTTTGTTAATATTTTATTTAAATCATAATTAGACTAATGGGCTTAATTTAATGGCTAAATAGGCTTAGGCCTAATTAGTAAATTAATTAGCTATTTATATTATATTAAAGCACCAAAAACCCTACACCTAGCATCAACCCACACGGCCACACACTTCACAAATTCTGAAACTCTCCCCACAACCCTCAAAGACCCCACGGCACACACACATCACAAGTTACGTTGTAGGAATTTTCGAAGGTTCAAGGTAGAAACTAGCCAAGGTTTTCTCCGTTCTTCGTCGTTAACGGTTTTTCGTGTGTTTAAAACGCAAAGGAACGTCATATTCTCTCCTTCAAACATCTATCACACCATAGTATTTATTTAATTGTGTTTGTATGAAAAATAAGAGAACCTTGGTAATATTTTCGTTTTTGCATCAAGAAGAGTTTTTAAATCATGCATGTTAAAACAAAAATTATGTTTAACATGATCCTAAGGGGCTGCCATGATTAGGTAAGATTTAAGGGTGGTTTCTACATGTTTTAAGAAGTCCTAATCACACAAATAAGCTGCACATGCAAAAAAATATAAGCTGGAACCAACGTGGGGCAATTAAGAAGGGCCGATGTGCTGTAGGCCTCTTTGAATTCGGTTTGTTGTGCATGGGGCTTAGGGGTTCAACCAGGTCTCGAGAAGGGCTCATGCTGGACGTGGGTCAGGGTCAAGAAGGACCCCTGGAGCACAGCTTTGGAGGAATCCCATGCAGTAGGGACTCCTCGCGCGGGCAGGTAAGGGGCAGCCAAGGGGAGGGGCTCGCTGCTGGGGCTTGGGAAATTTAGGTAGGTCCTATAGGGTCTAAGGAAGTTGGGTAAGGGCTGGGCCAAGGGCTGTGCGGCTGGGTCGCTGCTTGCGTGAGAAAAGATGGAGCCGTGAGGGAGCATGGAAGACGCGCAGGTTGGTTCCTGGGATTCAGAAGCTTCGCTGCTGGGTTCTAGGCATTGGGCTGGTCTGGGTAGGGGCTGGTCGTGGTCCAGGGTTGGTTAGGGATAACCAGCTGGAGGTGTCCTAGTTTGCTAGGAGTATTGGTAAGGGTAGGACTCTTCACACGCACACACACATGCAATCTGGTGTAGATTGCAGCAGGCTTTTCGAGGGTTTAAGGGGCTGATCTAGGGCTTGGGCTTGGTTAGTAGGGTCCCTAGGTGAGTTGGCTAGGGTTTGGCTCGAGGTGGCTCGGGCGTGGCTCGAGTAAATTGGGAGATGGCTCGGGTGGTTCGATAAGGTGTCAATTTCGAAAATTAAAAGGCTAAAATTGAATCCATGGGTCCACGGGGTTAGCTCATGACTTGGAAGGGTAGAATAAATACTAAAAATGTTATGTTTAAAATTTGGGATCAAAATAACATNAAGGGTAGAATAAATACTAAAAATGTTATGTTTAAAATTTGGGATCAAAATAACGTGATTTTGATTTAATTNAGAGCACTGCCATGACGTTTACTGATTTTTTTGTGTAAAAAGACCGTTTACCCCTGGACTTGACATTTTACGTTTTTGACTTTTTCTTGATTTCTTGATTCTAATATGTCCCAAATAATTATTTAAGCTTACATGAATTTTTTTCATAATTTTATTTGACCTAAATCGATGACTTTTAAATTAATCTTTAAATGTGTCGTATTAATGCGTTTTACTCCCGAATTAAACCAAACCTTAATATAAAATTTCCAAATTAAAAACTTAGAATTCTAATAATANAGTCAAAAACGTAAAATGTCAAGTCCAGGGGTAAACGGTCTTTTTACACAAAAAAATCAGTAAACGTCATGGCAGTGCTCTAATTGTTGTTTTTATGATATTATGATTATTTTTAAATGTTTATGAAATTTTAATGAGTAAGTTATGATTTTTAAATGTCCATGGATTTTTATGATTTAAGGTTTACATTTAAAATACATAATGTATGCTTGGTTTCAAAACAAAAATGTTATGTTATGCATGATTTATAAAGTGATGAGAATGTAAACGTTGAAGGAAGTGAAGTAATTGTGGCTAATTTGATAATGTTGGAGATATCGTGAGGGTGACGATCTCAGTGGGAGCCCGACGATCGTATTTTCATCATTATGAATATGAGGTAACGGTATGTGGTAACGGTAAGAATAAGAATATCGTGAGGGGAAAAGGCCCCAGAGGGAGCCCATTTATGGGAAAAGGCCCCAGAGGGAACCCCGACGATCGTATTTCTATTCGAAAGATGATAGGCCAGGGCCCAGTTGACCGGTGAGAGTGTTGCTGGTGTCCTCCGCCCAGTACTGCGGTTTCATGTAGATGGATCCATCAACTTTTGAGGTTTATGTCATGATGAGGAAAGTCACAATTAACGATCTGAATTCAACGAAAAGGAAAACGAAAAGGAAAAGGAAAAGGAAAAAATAAATGTTTATGATCGTGAAAATGTTTACGAAAATGTCATGTTTGAAGTTTATGCATCTTCATGAAAAAGATGTTTTAAGTACAAATATTTTTCACTGTTGCTTGTGGTTTTATACGTATTATTTGTTATAAAGATTATGGTGTGTTGAGTCTTTAGACTCACTAGGTGTGATGGATGCAGGTGAGGTTGAGGGAGGTCTTGATGGATGATTTGACTGGAATGAAGGCGGCGCACACAACCCGAGGACCAGCGCTTCTATATTTCCGCATTTA
>NW_027358173.1:0-292 GCF_012295235.1 Primulina huaijiensis | reverse complement strand
GAAATAAGATTAAGTATTTATTTTGACCTACAAAATACCTGTTTTTGAGTTCCAAATGTTTGATTTGACTCTTTGAATACTCCAAGTGTGTAAGAAAATACTGGATCTTCGAGCTATCACAATAAATTCAATAATTATTGGTCTTTTCATTGAAAATGCATTAAGATGACTTATTTATGTCATCTAATTTTTGAAAAAACACAGTTTCTCACTCATTGTTGAATTAGAAAAAATACTTACTTTGATTGATAAAATACCTATTTTGGGGTTCCAAATATTTGATTTCGCTATT
>NW_027358172.1:0-379 GCF_012295235.1 Primulina huaijiensis | reverse complement strand
TGCATGTTTAGATTTACCCATTACGCACAAAAAGTATGAGATGTGTGTTCCAAGGTTAAAAATAATAAAAAAAAAAATGTTNATTTAATTTCAAATGATATTTATTGTCTTTTAATTTCAAAGGTTAATAAATTATTTATTTATCAAGGACGAATCCATCAGGCAAGGAAGGTAATCAATAATCTTTTCAGGAATTATATATTAATTTGTTAGAAAGAGATCGGTCCTGTATTAATACTGAAATTTTAAATTTTTAAAAAAAAAAATTCATTAAATTTCACCTATAAAATAATCAAATTGTCGTCCCCTCTGAGTCCTTCTGTCACTCCCCGTATCCGAAGCATCGGTGACATCCGACATTGTTTAACAATTATATTGA
>NW_027358171.1:0-345 GCF_012295235.1 Primulina huaijiensis | reverse complement strand
GACGTCATATTATTGGGTCCTAATCAAACATGAGACAAAAGTTTATGTTAAGGGTTGCATTGTGATGCAATTGGAAACTATCTTTTAGGGATTATGATTGGCTGATATTATTCGGGATCATAATTCGCTAATTGGACCTTACGTACCTACTGAGGAAAGGTGTTGTAACGACCCATTACAGGCCCAGTGGACCGCCCATACGGCCCACTGCCCAAATCGACCCAAGGCTATCCCGATCTTGGGCTCTGCTCTATGGGCCTTGGCCCATCTATGGAACTCTTACCTCACGGGCTTTCCATAGGCGTCGTATGAGTATCTATATATCAATGTGATCTCAGGTTCGAG
>NW_027358170.1:0-210 GCF_012295235.1 Primulina huaijiensis | reverse complement strand
GTACTGTCCAGTCCAAGGCCATAGGATAAAAGCCAACCAAGAACTTGAAACACACCTCTGAACCAAAGGCACAGTTTTTGTCCAGGAAATTACAGCAGCAGCTGTTGCGCTTCCTTGATTCGTTTTCGAGACTATTGGCCATTGGGGCTTGAACCACCAATCAGGGCCTCTTACCAACATCCTAAGGTGTGATTTGAACCATGGCTAAGG
>NW_027358169.1:0-451 GCF_012295235.1 Primulina huaijiensis | reverse complement strand
TACAATCTAATAACAATACTCATGATTTTTAATAACATTTACAAAGTAAGTAGATTTTTAATAACATTTACAAAGTAAGTAAAAACTGAAACAAAAAAGTACACTAAATCGAAACTAAAATCCTAAAATCGAAACTAAAATCCTTAAATCGTGAGAAAAAATCTGAGTGTTGTGAAGAAAATGGGAAGGAAATGCGGATATTTATAGACTATTAGCGACGTTTGTATTAAAACCGTCGCTAATAGCGACGGTTGTATATGAAACCGTCGCCGATGTAAAAATTTGCCACGGGTAAAATAAAACTGTCGCTAAATATAGCGACGATTAATGCTAAACTGTCGCTAAATTTGGCGACGGTTATTTTAAACCGTTGCTAGTTTTAAATCGGCAACGGTTTAATAAAACCCGTCGCTAATAGCGACGGTATAAATACTACCGTCGCTAAATTTAA
>NW_027358168.1:0-556 GCF_012295235.1 Primulina huaijiensis | reverse complement strand
TCCATGAGTCCAATCACCTTTAAGCCATTCTCATGGACCGAGGCCTCATCTCGCATGTNGGCATGCGACCGTCAAGGAGCTGATCACTTTGCACATGCGAGATGAGGCCTCGGTCCATGAGAATGGCTTAAAGGTGATTGGACTCATGGACAAGCTCGTTGGCATGTATTGATGTTGCCTTTGGAGTTGACCACTGACGTGTTAGTCTTGTCACTGCCTAGCTCGTTTGATCTTTTGGTGGTGAATTTCAATATGAACAAGATGGAGCCGACCCTTGAGGAGTTGGTGAACACGCTTGTGACCTTTGAATCCACCATCAAGAAAGAGAAGNGATTTTCAGGTTTCTCAGCCAAGTGAGGTAATTAGGTCTAGTTAATATGTGTTTGTCGAGTATTCCAGATAGCGGATTGCGAATTNCGTTCTTTCCAACGTCCCAAGAAGAACGTGCCCTTGATTATGCAATCTCCGAATCCCGTTGTGGCAGCCACACCAGTTAAGGCTGAGAAGACTACTGATGTATGTCATCACTGCAAGAAGCCTGAACATTGGAAGCGTA
>NW_027358167.1:0-339 GCF_012295235.1 Primulina huaijiensis | reverse complement strand
GTTTTAGTCATAATTCACGTAAACGGTCGCGACACGAGGACTTCCGAGGGAGATCACCCATCCTAGTGCTGCCCTCGCGCAGGCACGCTTAACTTCGGAGTTCTGATGGGGCGAGAGCAGTGCCGCGCGTTGTCTCTCTGCTCCTGGTCCACACGTGCTCGAGGGATATATGAATAAAGAGCCCTCTAAATGTCGGGTGCGATCATACCAGCACTAATGTATCGGATCCCATCAGAACCCCGAAGTTAAGCGTGCTTGGGCGAGAGCAGTACTAGGATGGGTGACAGATGATTTCACCTTTTTTTCGTTTTTTTCTATTTTTGATTTTTTTTTTTTTTT
>NW_027358166.1:0-209 GCF_012295235.1 Primulina huaijiensis | reverse complement strand
TATACTTTTCTACATGGTTGTATTAAAATGTATTTTTAAAAGGTTGTTCAAGTTGCGATCGAGGAACGGAGACTGAGCGCTGAAAAATAGAAAATGCTTTTATTGGTTAATTGTTTTTAATTATTTAAATTAAGGTTGATGCTTTTTATTATTTTTGAAAATATGGGATTTTGAGGTGATTTTATACGCCGGGGCGTAATTTTTATCGG
>NW_027358165.1:0-294 GCF_012295235.1 Primulina huaijiensis | reverse complement strand
GTCATACTTCTATTTTTTTTTACGCTTATAAACTCCTTTATAAGCTTTTCATTACATTGAACTCTTTTACTTCTCAACAGGATCTAGAAAGCTAGTACTTGTGTTGTCCTCAATGGTTCATTGATACAACTAGCCGTGGGTTCACATCTCCATGTGATTCGGACTAAACATGTCCTTTTTTGAGCATACCTCAATGGCTCCATTCTTACTTATCAACTCCTTGATAACAAGAACGTCAGAAGTCAAGTCTAGTACCCAACCAATCATGTTAAAAGCCTAGCAGCATCGCTTACA
>NW_027358164.1:0-647 GCF_012295235.1 Primulina huaijiensis | reverse complement strand
CCCCTCACGATATTCCCATTCTTACGTTAATCCTCATATCCTCATTTCCTCTGTTCGTAACAATGGAAACACGATCGTCGGGCTCCCACTGTGACCATCACCCTCACGATATTGCCATCATTAACGAACTAGTCACAATCACTTCACTTCCTTCAACGTTTTTCATTCACATCACTTTATAAAATCATTAATAACATTTACCTTTTTCCCTTTTTGAAACCAAGCATGCAACATGTATTTAAATGTCTTCTTTAAATTATAAAAATTTCTAAGACATTTAAAAATCATAATTAAATCATAAGAAAATCATAAACATTTTAAAATACCATATTTAACATGAAAACAGCATTTCGGTCACTGCCATGACCTTTACTAATTTTCCGGTGTAAAAAGACCGTTTTACCCCTGGACTCGACATTTTACGTTTTCGACTTTTTTCTTGATTTCATGACTCTAACATGTCCCAAATAATTATTTAAGCTTATATGAATTTTTCCGTTATTTTATTTGGCTTAAAACTTAGACTTTTTCAATTATCTTTTCTTAATTATTTTAACGGTGTTTTAATCCCGAAAAATACCAAACTTTAATATAGAATTCCTAAATTAAAAAATTAGACTTCTAATAATTATTTAAGCTTAAACCTA
>NW_027358163.1:0-959 GCF_012295235.1 Primulina huaijiensis | reverse complement strand
TGATCATGAGAATGTCAGAAACCATTTTCTGATTAAACCCATCGAGTCATGGTAAGAGCGTCTAGTAGCATCGCCCCATGATTCACTAGGTATCACTGATAGTGCCTGCAAGAACCACTCGATTATGATTAACGTATAGTACGGTCCCTTCATCTTATATATCCCGATCGAATATGCAACTATTGGTTCATCGAGGGTTGCATATTAATTCGATAGCTATGTGATACAATCATGAAATATTCATAGTGTCATCTCGTGGAAAACTAGGGAACTCTTTCCCTAATGTACATCTCACACCCGTAGGTGAGCGGTGAATTCCCGACTACAATGCACTTGCTCCTGCACATTTCACAATTGCACCCAACCTCGCAACCTTGTGACCCTCGCGGAGTCGGTAAACGAGTCAAAGCACAACCCTAGTATGTAGAGCCTCAGTGTTGTCCCGGGTCGTAAGGACTAATCATGTACAATCACACCCACGTACTTTTTCCTCTCGATGAATGATAGCCACTTGGAAAGTCCGAGGGAGGGTTGTTCGGTACAATCATCATATGATTACACATCTACATGATTGGACATCTCTATGCCCTTACCATGAAATACGGTGCACAACATCACAGATGTTAGTCTCAAGCTCAAGCAGCCTTTATCCTTATTTTTACGCAGTTGAATCGACTAGAAACGAATTTAGAATATACAGTGTTTACAAATGAGTTTAAAGATCGAATTAAGATTCATTTGTATTAAAATATAATCAAGGACTTTATCTATGCTGATTGCATAGGTATACAGATAAAGTAAAATAAAACCATAAAAAGTTAAATTATAGTAAAATAAAGATTGTTTATTACACTTGAGTCAATAAATTCCCTAGCCAACCGTTGGCTTGCAAGGCATCTACTCTAATAATCTCTCACTTGCCTTAGAGCCAACTACCCATAAACTTTAATCACATTGCT
>NW_027358162.1:0-502 GCF_012295235.1 Primulina huaijiensis | reverse complement strand
GCAAATTTTTCTTATATTTTATTAGTCATATAATTTGATTAGTTTGATTTATTTCAACTAGACAAAGAAATTAATGATAAATTATGTCATTCTTTATGGTACTTTTCCAACGAAAATGGACATTGAGATCATTTAGATTCTATATGCTCTTTTGCAAATTTTTCTTATATTTTATTAGTCGTATAATTTGATTAGTTTGATTTATTTCAACTAGACAGAGAAATTAATGATAAATTATGTCATTCTTTACGGTACTTTTCCAATGAAAATGGACATTGAGACCATGTAGATTCTATATGCCCTTTTGCAATTTTTTCTTATATTTTATTAGTCGTATAATTTGATTAGTTTGATTTATTTCAACTAGACAGAGAAATTAATGATAAATTATGTCATTCTTTATGGTACTTTTCCAATGAAAATGGACATTGAGACCATTTAGATTCTATGTGCTCTCTTGCAAATTTTTCTTATATTTTATTAGTCGTATAATTTGATTAGT
>NW_027358161.1:0-419 GCF_012295235.1 Primulina huaijiensis | reverse complement strand
TTACATGCTAGTGAGGACTATTGTGGTGGTTTTAACTTTGATAAAGCGCATCATTGTATGTGTTGGTTACATATGACGAGGTATGATAAGTGGTGTAGTGAAAGGTGCATTGCCTATAGGGAGAGGGCAACAGAGCTAGATTCTTATATCGTGCATGAACTGCGTTGTATTCCTAGTGAGATATGGTCGTACATGTGTATGAAATTTGTTGTGGTGTTGACTAGGTCTAAGATAGGGAGAAATCTGATCTTTGTGACACTTAATGCTATATTATTGTCCTTATTTGGTGTTACATGTTATCTATCGTCCGGAGTAATAGGAGAATACATAGACAGGGCAACCGTTCAGTTGGGATTTCCAGTGCTGATGGAGCAAGCAAATGATAGCGCCTACAAACCTGAGCTTAAAGGTAAGTATGT
>NW_027358160.1:0-852 GCF_012295235.1 Primulina huaijiensis | reverse complement strand
CCAAGCCACCTTGAGCCAAAACCTAGCCAACCCATCTAGGGACCCAACTGACCAAGCCCAGCCCAAAAACATGACCCTAACACGCTCAAAAAGCCTGGTGAACTACATATTAGATTGCATGTACTTGTCTGTGAGTGCTTTGTAGCTTATCTAGGACTCCTAGTTGCATTAGGACTCTACCAGCCCTTAACCACCGGCCACCCATGACCCTAACCTCCCTTGGACCACGTCCAGACCATGCCCAAACCATCCCAAAGCTTGGAGCCCAGCAGCGTAGCTTCTGAATCCAAGGAACAACCTGCGCGTCTTCCATGCCCACTCACGGCTCCATTTTTTTTCTCATGCCTGCAGCGACCCAGCCGCACAGCCCTTAAGCACCCTCCTAGGACCCTAAAGACCTAGTCTAGCCCAGCCCCAAGCCCTCGTCCAAGCCTCTTCCTTCCCTGCGTTGAAGCTGAACCTGCGCGCCCCTCTCAGCTTATTCTCGGGTGGAGTCTTTGTTGGCAAGGACTCCTCCCAGCCCCTGGTTTTCGAGTCCTAGCGTGGCTAGGACTCTTCCCCTGCCTCTTACCATGACCCAGCCATGTCCCTAGCCAAGCCATGCAAAGCCTAACCCCTTATACCCGAACCTTGGCCCCAGAAAGCATGCCACGGTTCCAGCTTCGTGTTTCTGTTTAGGTGCAGCGTTTTTGTTGCTTTCAATGACTCTAACACTTGTGTAAATCATCTTTAATTATATCCTAACCATGACAGCCCTTTTAGCAACCATATAAACATGTTTTTGGTACAAAAATCAAGCATTAAAATTCACTTTTGATGCATGAACGAAAATAAAACAAAGTGTCCCTTCTT
>NW_027358159.1:10687-38956 GCF_012295235.1 Primulina huaijiensis | reverse complement strand
TCATGTATTACTTCAAGAACATGCCAACTTACTGTCCAAGCTTAAAAACACTGGTTTGAGATGGTGTTTAAAATGTCACACCCTTACTCTATACTTAGCACAATTACCATAATCAAAATAGGGTTTGACTGATATAACTGTAGTATGAAGCAAATCAGACAAGGGAATCATTTTGACGGTTTATAAAAATTTTGGTATAATGTTCCTACATTCTTGTAAAAACCAAAAACTCAACTCAAGCATTAACATCAACATATATATATAATCGTATTGTTACATACAAATATATTCTGTATCATCATACACCTGGACATAAACATTGTAAAACTTGTTTCAAACCCTGACATATTTTCGTACAATACATATGCGGAAGCTATACAATAAGAAGTCCCGGTTCTTGTCGAGGTAAGATACGTCACAAGCATCCATTGGCGAACCGGCATCCTACGTCTCTTCACTACCTGATCCTGTAATACATGAGCTACGTGAGTTTATAAAACTCAATAAGTTGGCACTTGTACGTAACAATATGCGTCGAAGGAACATACATATCAAGTCGTGACAATAATGAATCTTTAAACCATGTCATATCATATTATATATTCGTGTTCATTTTTGTACTTGAGCCTCATTAGTTGACCTGTACTACCGTGCTTGCTTTATTATATAGCTACTACTGTGTTGGACGTCAGGGAGCAACCTTTGGCAACCCCACGCCCCATGAACTTATATTGGCCAATAGGTTTGGTGGACTTAAAACCACCCATGATGTCAACAAGCTCTATATCATGTAAAAATCAGTCATTTTCCTTTCATGTTCATGTTCATGTTAACTATCAAATTTATGTGAATTGTTTTTTATGTTGTTTAAACTTATATTCTAATATATAGAGTAAAACATATGTTGTTTTTGTTGGGGAAAATGTGAATGAGATAGTGTATTAGACGACTTAAGAGGAGTTGGATTGGATCTCTATTAATTGTTAACAGAGAGATTACGGAAGAGGCCGAAATGGGTAAATATTACCAGACATTAAGATTAATTTAGCGGCCCAAAAGTAAGAGAGACGATTTTGAGAAAAATGACAAACAAGAAGGACCAAAAATGGGTATTAACCCGAACTTTAAGTTATATTTATTTTTTTAATTATTTTTTGTCTTGTGGAATATAGTGTTAAATTTATAATCTAGCTTCTTGAGCAAACGGCGTTTGATTGGTGTAACACTTAATTAAATTGATGTTGTCTATATGAATAAATAATACACAAATATTATTTTCTCTGCATATCTACATAAATATTTATTTTTTCACCTCTTGGATTTCTATAGGTCATATATCACTATGATTATTAGTAATAAAAAATGATTCTCATTACAAAAAATGGCGTGATAAAAATATAAACCATTAGCAGCTCTATACTGTCTTTTTTTTAAAAAAAAAAAAATCTAAAATTTTATATTACGTACTATTTAGTTTCAATTATTAAAATTTTAATATTTGTTATTTTTTCATTTTTCAGAATTTGATTGTTATATAATTTGTTATTGATGAAGTAGTACTGGAAACTTTTTATCATTCTAGTCAGGCAAAAAAATTTGGTTCTTTGCTTCACTCGATCCATTTCATGCTGATCCATGCATCAATGAATACATTCTTGTCTGTGTTCTTTTGTGAACTCATAAGTTTATAAAGCTCTTGTGTGGTGATTTCTTGGTCATATGATGCAGATTTCAATGTACTAGCTAGCATCGGATTTCCTTGGAGTTTTATGAATTCGTTCAGCAATATCTAATGTGTGAAGCTGTTTTAATCTTGTGTTTCACTGTATTCAATCAATAAAATATGGTAGGATTTTTTTATGTAAACCACCAAGAATATATCGAGAGTTATAATCTTTTGAGGGCAAGGGAGGAAGAAGAAATTGGTCCAGTAGATAGCATTTCAAGTCTCCATTCTGTGGAGAGGTTGAAAAATGAAGGGTGTTGAAGAGAACTCTGTGTTGGAGGAGGGAAATATTGTTCTAGCTAGCCGAAAAGGAATCCGGCTGCAGTAATGGAACCAATGAGCTTGTTGATCCAGGGCTTATGATGAATCTAAGCCTGAGAGATCTAGCAGTAGCATTAGTTCATATGATGAGTCTCGTGGTTTTGAAAAAATTAAATCCATCACAAGCTATGTTCCAGCGAATCGATTCATGTAAAGAAGAAGACACTACTATATCTGAATTTCATCCCGCTGTTGACTTGGAGGAGAATTTGATTCTGAAGCAGAATGGACAAGTAAATATGAGTTCTCGAAATGACAGCTCTGTGGCTTCTCTTTTAGTTGATTCAGCACGCAAGAAAAACGGAGAGAAAGGAGAGAGCTGTGTCGAGCGGAAAGCTAGCATTTCAGAGGACTCCTCTTCTGAGATGGAGAATGATGCAGTTCAATCTTTTGATGACTCACATTAAGTAAACATAGAGGACTCGCTAGTTTTTGGCTACCAACTTTTGTTGGTAAAAAAATTATATATTCCATCTTCAATGTTGGCAGCCATTGTTAACTCCGCGACAACCAACTCAAACTACGTCCTGGAAGAGTTGCTGTGGACTGTTCGCAATATTTACTGGACCTGGAAGATTATCTAAGGTTAGATCCTTTTAAAGTTTCATGGAACAAGAGGTATCAATTGATGTTGTCATGTGGGTAAAGTGGAAGGCCTCAAAGCATTGCATTTTCTACCCATCACAGTTGATGCGCGATACAATTGCTGATCTTCTGTATATATTGGTTGATATACACAAGGTATATGGAGATTTACCAAATCTTCGTCTTTTGGGTGCAGAATCAGAGAGCATCATGAATCCTGAATCCTTGTGATATCGATCGTGCAAAATTCGGACAGGTTTTCGCATAGAAATGTTTACCGTTTTCAGTAGTTTTAGCATGAGCATGAGCATTGAGCGTAGGATAGCACATATATTCCTTTATAATTTGCGATTAGGCTGAAATTTTGAAAAATATATTTTTGTGGAATATGTTGATAATAATTTATTATAAAATTAATTTCAAAAATGAAAAAACTAAAACTGAGATACAATGTTATATAAGATTGCTTTTGGATCTAAGCATTAAGCATATAATAGGTGGAAAATTTTAAATTCTTGAAACTGTAATAACACCTATATATATCTAAAATCTATTCTGATCGTTAATGCACAAGTTAAATTTTGGAAAATGATAAATTCAAAATCTTCTCATATTAAATTCAAGGTCTTGGATGAATCAACATTAGGATTTGGGTCGATAAATTCAAAATCCTTGATTTATTTAGATCATTAAAATTCGAGAGAATTTCAAATTCATTTAATATCAAATTCAACTATTTCAATAGTTTTTTTTTATAGTAGATTTCAATCATATTCAAAATATATTGGATGTAATAATTGCTTCTGTTGGGTAAAGCAATTGAAGCTTGTCATTTCTGCTTCTATACAGTTTAGAATATTTGAGTTGCACTGTTATCATCTGCTATATTTTTTTTAGTAAAATAACNTATACATGCAGTCATATAAACAATATAAAAGCATGCATCAGATATACATACATGTATCTCAATCAAAACATGAATCAATACTCTAAACAAGTACCAAAATCAAGAACATAATTCAATATCAAATAA
Source organism: Primulina huaijiensis (assembly GCF_012295235.1). NCBI lineage: Eukaryota > Viridiplantae > Streptophyta > Magnoliopsida > Lamiales > Gesneriaceae > Primulina > Primulina huaijiensis. The sequence goes on along the minus strand of NW_027358159.1, from coordinate 35,291 downwards.
GGAATCACACTCTGTGACTCTCAGACTCAAACTCGACTCATTTCTAATCTAGGGATCCCGATCTGAATAAGAACGCAACAATCTCCCACCTACTTTCCCGATCGTGGTGGCGGTACGTTCTTATTTACGGACTTTGGTCCTCTCTATATCGATTATCTACAATAGAAGTCGCTCTTCTTCTAAGCACATCGATATGACCAAACGTCCGGTGTCTTGGCTGTTCTGCCAAAGACTAGGTATATCTACCTAAACTCTAACTCTGTCAATGTGCAATGGGCCATTAACAACTCTGTCCTAATCTGGCCCTTCTGTCAGTGACTCTCACTCAATAGCTATCTTGTCTGTAAATCAATACACAAAGCATATTCATTCAAACGATATAAATGTATGAAAAGCGATAACATACAAGTAAGTGATTTAGGGAAACTCAAGTCCAATCTGACTTAAGTCGATCTCCCGATTCACATTGATTTATACCTTTATCTTCTCGATCTGACGAAGACGAAGTCTCGCACTCCAATCTGTCCATACCCAATCTGGCAATGACAATATCAATATGCACAATATCAACGTATAACTCAACTTACGACCTGTTCTGATCAATACGCAAATCACAATATAATCTGTCAATGTCAACAATATGACGATACAATCTCAATCAATACCGAATCTGATCAATATCAATTTACGGATGTTTCGACGGCATAACAATACAGCCTCGATAACCCCATCAATCTCAACATCACAGTTCATACTCTCAACAATAATAGATCATACTCTCAATTCTGTACAATCTATATCATAACAGTTCTGAAAATCATAACAATTACAGACACAGTCCGTTCTTCGATCTGACTTCAATTATACGATGTCTACTGTATCAGAAACACCATATATGATTCTTATTCAATTCTGACAATATCATAATTTCAAATCATATCCAAACGTAACAAAACTTACGTCCAGTTGTAGCCTACGTCGATAGGAACATGATATTGAAGTCGGATTCAAAATCTAACGGACGGATCGAAATCTAAAGGCGTAAGGATTTCACAACTTTCTCCCGGAGCTTTCTCGTTCTTTCTCCGTCTGAGTTATGAGGAATCAATGAAAGTTTTTATATAGATACATCCAATTGCATGAATACGATACGTGTCCCATTCTTCTTTCTTTCTAGTCGGCGCTCGGGCGGTTAAACATTACCGCTCGGGCGCGGAATGTTCTGTCCGAGCTTTTCGTTGTCAACCACTGGCGCTTGGGCGGTAATATTCTACCGCTCGGGCGCCAGACATTCTGCCCAAGCACAATCTTTGCAACCACTGGCGCTCGGGCGGTCAAACACTACCGCTCGGGCGCCAGACTTTCTGTCCGAAACATAATCCTATTGAACACTGGCGCTCGGGCGGTTCTTTTGTACCGCTCGGGCGCCACTCTTTCTGTCCAAAATTTACACACTTCATATGTTTTGCCCAAATATGATCTCGGAGTATTCCGTTTATAATCTTATTAAATCATAATCAATAATCTCCGCTTAATCATGATATAAAATCTCGGGCATTACATTTCTCCCCCCCAAGATACGATTTCGTCCCCGAAATCACAGGTAATCAACTGAGATATCAAAATGAAATGTATAGTACAGGTTAATCAGAAAACTCATCTCAATGAACAATTCTGAAATCTCAGTCTCATATCAGATTCTGTCTTTCAGATAGATTCTTTAATGTCTTGTCAACTTTACTGTCTTTTCAACAGCAGAATACCTTTCATTCTGAATTATCTTTCTTTGACAGATCTCTGATTCCAAACTGGAATAATAAGTCAAGAAGATAATACCACTCAAAATCACTCTGACAGAATCAATCTCACAATACTGGTTATACCACATCCGTATATACCAATCAACAGCTCCTAACAAATCTGTTAATTCCTGTCAAGGTTATATTCAATCCCCGGCTTCACATACCAACAGCCATCCTTCGACGTTGGCATATTTAGTCTATCTATTCTGAGCTGTTTTCATTTCCTTCTGAATCAGCTGCATTTTCTTTGTCATATCTCTAATCCTATTAGATCTAATCTTAAGTATCTCCGAGATATTATCCCTAAATAAAGGAAATCTGTAATTCTCACTGTACAATACCTCGACTGAAGCTATTTCAATACTCCTTTGATAGCTATCGTAGTACAATCATTCACAAAGTGACAATACATCGTATCAACTAGTGCTAACATCCAACACTAGAGCTCTACAGATATCGTCCAGTATCTGGATAGTTCGCTCCGACTATCCATCGATATATAGGCGATAGGTAAAAGAGGTTATTGAATATTCTGCCAAAAGTACAAAATCCACCAAAAATCATGGTATAATATAATCAACTTTGGCATTCAGTGTATTCTCTTCTCTTTTCTGACATAATTCCCAGTCGTCTAGTCATGTCTGTACGTATTCCTGTACAACAGAACGTACAAATTCGAGCAATCTGTCAATCACAATCACATTATAGCACAATTTGGGAAACGATTTCAGTAGTTTTGTCACAAAGTTCATGGACATGTACTCCCATTTCTATTTCAAAAATCAATAATCTATATAACCAATCTCCTGGTTTCTATCTTTCTGTCTTCATCTGTCGGCAAGCTAGATATTTCAGTCCCACTCTGCCATATCTAATCTCATCTGTTTCTATCAAAACATTTTCTGCTATCAGGATGTACACTGAATCAATTATTGCGCATTTCTGACAATGTCTGTCATTTAAAAGTCGACATATTTGGCACAAATAACAGTTATTAACATACAATACAGTATTACTTACCTGAATTCTGATCGACACTCTATTTTGACTATCGATATCGACTTCTGCTGTATAAATCTGAAATATTCGGCACAAGGAGACTATTCTGTCACATACCTGTTACTCTGATCGATGCTCTGATTCGGTTTGAACTGTATATAATTTCAACAATATACAACAATCTGTATCAACACGTATTTAGAATAACAGCAATATCGGATCAGACTCAAAACATTAGTCATCAATACTGATTTAATAACTCATAAACTGCAATTTCTGGCAATACTGTCGATCTGACTAGCCGATCATATTTCCAATGCTGTTTAGATCAACTGCTATATCATCTTTGAATGTACCGTTCCCCCCAAACAATATAATCTGTCTCAAATACTGTTTTAGAACAATAAAAATTCTCAAGCAATTTCAAAACAGCAATCGAATATAATAGTCTGCTAAACTCATGTAACTATGAATTTCTGACATTTCTGACGTTCTGACATTTCTGACATCGATGTCGTCTCAGCTACTGATCACAACCTCAACTGTACTAAATCAATAAGTATACCAGATTCGGATATTACATATGACAAATACAATCTATCTCAATCAAGATTCATATCTGAACAATTTCTGTATATCATATCTCAGTTCTCAAATATTCAATACAAAATATTCAATTCAGTCATATGCTGCGAATATATCAAAACATCATAGAGAAACGGCATAAAATCATCAAAATACCTCTGAACACAGAATTCATCAACCCATAAACAGAACTTAAGTATCTCCAAGATAAACACTCAATCAGATATAACTCTCAACCAGTACTCTTCTACTGATATTTCAATTCTTTCAATCCCATCAGTGTCATTCTGTATAGAATTCTAAAATAAGAATAGTACCTGATATCGAATCAAGGCTGAAATCATTCTCCTTGATAGAAGGCAAATCTCTAATCTCATCTGGGAAGACTATAGCAGCTCTCCTGCAACTGGCAAATCAGTCCATGATACGCTCAGTTTCAGTAATCAACTGAATACATAAGGAATCTCTCCATTCCTTTCGATAATAATCGAATCATAGATAATACGGATGTCAAAGGAATTCAGAATCGAGAATCCTTACCGTATATTATTCATTCTTCGGCCATTTCAGGTCCTAATCTTACCATCACCTGGTAAGAATCTGCAATAGTTCTATACTTGTCTAATATATCAATAATGCGGTCAAAATCAGACAACACAATCTAACTCAATTTCATTCTCATCTTTACTGCAGTATACAAGATGTCACAAAATCTCTGATATCAAATCCTCTCCCCAAAAGGAAGAGATCAATACTACAGTAAATACAGACCCAACAGATACAGCATGTCTCAATGCAGTTCATACAAAATCATGTATAAGATGTATTAATATCTAAATACATACGCAAAATAATCACAGAAAAACAGTTACCTGTCACTATATCAACAAGTGCCTCCTGGGTCTGTTCCTCGGTCACTACTGTAAGGCCTGGAATTTGATATCACTCTTTTGAACTATTATTGGTAATGGAGGCATGAGAAAGAAAAGGAAAAGTGAAGAAATTCAATGGCAAGAAGCCTCGGACAGAAAAGTTGGTGCCCGAGCGGTTGGAAACGACCGCCCGAGCGCCAGTGCTCAATAGAAATTTGTTCGGGCAGAAGATGTGGCGCCCGGGCGGTAGTTTGTGACCGCCCGAGCGCCAGTGGATATGAACACTCGGGCAGAACGTTCCGCGCCCGAGCGGTAAAGTGTGACCGCCCGAGCGCCAGAGTAGGATAAGCTAAGGCTTGGACAGAACTCTCCGCGCCCGAGCGGTAGTTTGTGACCGCCCGAGCGCCGCCTGAAAGGTGTGAAAAAAAAATAATGACACATATCGTTAACATGCAAGATATATATAAAATGTTGGTTTCGTTCATTTCCCTCAGCAACAGAAACGAGAAGAGCTCCTGGGAAGCTACGAGAAATCGGCGGTTGAACTGACTGAAACTGTTTCAACTGTAGTTCCATCGGAGTTTCTGACTCATCTATCTGATCAACCGAAGTACTATCCCTGACTGGGATTCTTCGAGGAGGTATATATGATTCCCACACAAGTTAGTAACCAAATACAACAAATCTGTTTCAGTCCTTCTCTGATCATCTTACTGCTGAGCGAGAATCGGTTCTGATTCATACTCAATAATACACGTTATAAAATCAATTCAGATAAATCAAGTAACATGTAATCAAAGGCAGTAAATCATAGTATCATGCTAGCATATCCAATGTAATTCAACATTATAAGAAATCACATGCTAGCAATCAAAAGCAGAAAAGAAAACTCAAACTACCCCGCTCATTCTCTTCTATCTCGGTCTAAGGAACCTACAGTTCTAGAACCTACTGCTCTAGAACCTAATGCTCTGATACCACCTGTTGTGGGGACCCGAACGCTAATCATGTTCTTAATCGTCATTGGGCCTAATTAATCAACTATAATAAACACGGTCTAAATTTTTTTTTTTTTTAAATACAAAGCGGAAACGTAATGTAATTCGATCTGAAATACATATTAAACATAAACATACCAATCTTGTATTGTCTATAATAATTCAACTAGGTCCAACTACATATCAGTGTTGAATCCTAATTTAATTCTGAGCCCGGATCTCCACGCTAACTAGTCCTGTCTCGTTCTCTTCTTGACCCTGATCCTGTCCCACCTGTTGTCATGCACACATACAAACAAGACAACAGCCGGATAACTCCGGTGAGAATTACATTCCCAGTATAAACCAAGTATACATGCAGTCATATAAACAATATAAAAGCATGCATCAGATATACATACATGTATCTCAATCAAAACATGAATCAATACTCTAAACAAGTACCAAAATCAAGAACATAATTCAATATCAAATAAGGAATCACACTCTGTGACTCTCAGACTCAAACTCGACTCATTTCTAATCTAGGGATCCCGATCTGAATAAGAACGCAACAATCTCCCACCTACTTTCCCGATCGTGGTGGCGGTACGTTCTTATTTACGGACTTTGGTCCTCTCTATATCGATTATCTACAATAGAAGTCGCTCTTCTTCTAAGCACATCGATATGACCAAACGTCCGGTGTCTTGGCTGTTCTGCCAAAGACTAGGTATATCTACCTAAACTCTAACTCTGACAATGTGCAATGGGCCATTAACAACTCTGTCCTAATCTGGCCCTTCTGTCGGTAACTCTCACTCAATAGCTATCTTGTCTATAAATCAATACACAAAGCATATTCATTCAAACGATATAAATGTATGAAAAGCGATAACATACAAGTATGTGATTTAGGGAAACTCAAGTCCAATCTGACTTAAGTCGATCTCCCGATTCACATTGATTTATACCTTTATCTTCTCCATCTGACGAAGACGAAGTCTCGCACTCCAATCTGTCCATTCCCAATCTGGCAATGACAATATCAATATGCACAATATCAACGTATAACTCAACTTACGACCTGTTCTGATCAATACGCAAATCACAATATAATCTGTCAATGTCAACAATATGACGATACAATCTCAATCAATATCGAATCTGATCAATATCAATTTACGGATATTTCGACGGCATAACAATACAGCCTCGATAACCCCGTCAATCTCAACATCACAGTTCATACTCTCAACAATAATAGATCATACTCTCAATTCTGTACAATCTATATCATAACAGTTCTGAAAATCATAACAATTACAGACACAGTCCGTTCTTCGATCTGACTTCAATTATACGATGTCTATTGTATCAGAAACACCATATATGATTCTTATTCAATTCTGACAATATCATAATTTCAAATCATATCCAAACGTAACAAAACTTACGTCCAGTTGTAGCCTACGTCGATAGGAACATGATATTGAAGTCGGATTCAAAATCTAACGGACGGATCGAAATCTAAAGGCGTAAGGATTTCACAACTTTCTCCCGGAGCTTTCTCGTTCTTTCTCCGTCTGAGTTCTGAGGAATCAATGAAAGTTTTTATATAGATACATCCAATTGCATGAATACGATACGTGTCCCATTCTTCATTCTTTCTATTCGGCGCTCGGGCGGTTAAACATTACCGCTCGGGCGCGGAATGTTCTGTCCGAGCTTTCCGTTGTCATCCACTGGCGCTCGGGCGGTAATATTCTACCGCTCGGGCGCCAGACATTCTGCCCAAGCACAATCTTTGCAACCTCTGGCGCTCGGGCGGTCAAACACTACCGCTCGGGCGCCAGACTTTCTGTCCGAAACATAATCCTATTGAACACTGGCGCTCGGGCGGTTATTTTGTACCGCTCGAGTGCCACTCTTTCTGTTCAAAATTTACACACTTCATATGTTTTGCCCAAATATGATCTCGGAGTAATCCGTTTATAATCTTATCAAATCATAATCAATAATCTCCGCTTAATCATGATATAAAATCTCGGGCATTACACGAACGAAAATTCAAGAACAAGTGCGCTCGGGCGGTCATTTACTACCGCTCGGGCGCCGCTCTGCGCACAGTCACCTCAAAGATTGCTCCAGAAACGGCTCTTCTGTTCATAATCTGAAAACGTGGTAAACATTAAAGTTGTAGCCCTATGTCTTGGCTTGAATCTCTAATTAGTTTCAGGTCATTTGGAGGTCTGAGTAAAATGTTATGCTCATTCTCCTAACATGTGTTAGTGAGGGAATGACGGTAGACACGACACACTTCGGGGCACTTTTGGCTTGTCTTTCACAATGATTTGGACAAAACCAAAAACATGAAAGTTTTAGCATTATATCTTAGCTTTCTAATGGTTATGGCCTCACTCAATTTGGATCCATATTTAAATAATTATGCTAAAACTCGTAAAAACAACCACAGTTTCATCTCATTTCCTATCAACTTCATCACACTACTTCTACCTACACATCTTACTATAACTATTTAGAAATATTTTCATTCTCAATACACCATGAACAATAAAAAAGTCATGTTCAATCTCAATATTGATACCTCAATCAATATATAAAAAATAATGAGCTAAATAACTATCTATAATGACATAAACGTATTACTAATCATTTGTACGAGTAACCGGGCAATACACAACACATGCTAGACAATAAATCAATAGCCTAAGCATAACATTCTCATTAATTGCAAATATCGACGGTATAACGGTATAGTCTTCATATCCCCGTCCACTCAGACAATAATAGATATCAACAACAAGCCATAATCAATAGCCAAACTAATCCATAATCTGAGGAACTGAGGGATTGCATCTTATATATATGCATGGCAGTGTACGGATGGCTTCATCTTCTTACTGCACGTCTTGCGCATATGCGCGACCGTCACCGGCGCATATGCGCACGACAATCTTTCTCGGCGCCTAGCTTCTCAGCAACTCGTGCATATGCGCGCCCTCACTCCGCGCATATGCGCGAGAATCTCTGTTCTCGCACAAAGGCTGCTCCAACGCTCGCGCATATGCGCGCCCCTGAGCCGCGCATGTGCGGCTAACTCTTTGTCTCGGAACTTTGGCAATCTACCAGCTCGCGCATATGCGCATCCCTCACCCGCGCATGTGCACAACATTCTCTGGACTCGGCACTTCTGGCATTCTCCCTCTCGCGCATATGCGCGTCCTATCTCGTGCATATGCGCGAGATGTTCTGTCTCGCGGCTGCTGCTCCGCGCATATGCACGACACTCCTCGGCACATGTGCGCGCACTTCTCTACCCGTCCACTCATGTACATGCATTACTAATCAAATTCATTCTAATGCACGTTAATTCCAGATATCTTCATTAATCATATCAATTCCTCAGGTACTCAATATCAGATTACGATAATCAAATCTCCGATTAGCAGTATAAAATCCTCGGGCATTACATTTTTGACTGCTTTGACACGAAAGAATGTGAAATTTGTGTGGAACGAAGCATGTGATCATAGTTTCCAAAAGTTAAAGGCAAAACTGACATCAACACTAGTTCTTGCTATTCCAGAAGGACCAGGAGGTTTTGTGATATACAATGATGCTTCGAAACAAGGTTTAGGATCAGTTTTTGTGGGGACCCGGACGCTAATTAATTTCTTAATCATTCTTTGGGAATAAATGGATCAAGTAATTAAATTGTAATGCCCGAGATTATATCACTGTACTTAATCCTGAATGAATTGGCAGAATTGTGATTAATGAAGATATATGGAATTAAAGTGCATTAGAATGAATTTGATTAGTAATGCATGTACATGAGTGGACGGGCAGAGAAGTGCGCGCACATGCGCTGAGGAGTGTCGCTCATATGCGTGGAGCAGCAGCCGCGAGACAGAACATCTCGCGCATATGCGCGAGACAGGACGCGCATATCCGTGAGAGGGAGAATGCCAAAGTTCTGAGACATACGCGGATGAGGGACGCGCATATGCGCGAGCTGGTAGATTGCCAAAGTTCTGAGACAGAGATTTAGGTGCACATGCGCGGCTCAGGGGCGCGCATATGCGCGAGCATTGGAGCTGCCTTTGTGCGAGAACAGAGATTCTCGCGCATATGCGTGGAGTGAGGGCGCGCATATGCGCGAGTTGCTGAGAAGCTAGACGCCGAGACAGAATGTCTCGCACATATGCGCCGGAGTGGGACACGCATATGCGCGAGACGTGTTGCACCATGATGAAGCCATTTGGTCCTTAACATGCAGAGTATATATATGTGTCAAGCCTTCATTTCCCTCAAAACGGAAGCAAGAATCGAGGAAAGTTTGGTAGAAATCCTTACGCCTTTTATCTTGTAGATTTGTGATTTACGAAAGATCCGATCGTTCGAATTCGACTCTGACTTCAGTACTGAGTTCCTATCGACGAGAGCTTCAACTGGACGTAAGTTTCTTACGTTTTTGATACGATTTGAAATTATGACATTGCCAGAATCAGATATAATTGATATATAGTGTTCTTGACATGGTAGACATCGTATAATCGGAGTCAGATCGAAGAACAGACTGTTTATGCAATTGTTATGGTTTTCAGAACTAATATGATCGAGATTGTACATATTTGAGATTATGATCGATTATTGTTGAGACTATGAGTTGTACTGATATTGATTATGAGCCGTGCTATTATACCTGTGATGTTGAGATTGACGGGGTTATTGAGATTGTATTGTTATGCCGTCGAAACATTAGTAGATTGATATTAATCAGATGCGCTATTGAGTGAGATTGTATCGTTGTATAGTTGATATTGATTAGGTTATGTTTTGATTTGAGTATTGATCAGAACTGATCAGGGTTGAGTTGAATATATGTGATTGAGATTTGATATCAGATTTGTAGAATTATTGACTATGAATTGTGGGAATTGATATCTGTTGAATTGTATTGCTGGACATATTGAGATTGTGCAATTATGCCGTTGAAACAAAATTTGATTTAGTTCTGATTTTATCCAGTATTGATTTGAATTGAGTTGTGTATTGATATTGTGCCTATTCGGTATTGTCATTACCAGATTGAGTATGGACAGATTTGAATTAGAGATTTCGACTTCGTCAGACCGAGAAGACAAAGGTATAAATCAATGTTAATTCAGGATTGCACAACTCGAGTTAGATTTGACTTGAGTTTCCCTAAATCACATACTTTATTTTATTGCATTGATATTTGAAATTAATGAGACTGTTATGATTAGGCTATTGATTTATTGTCTAGCATGTGTTGTGACGAGTCTTGGGCAGGATATGCCTAGGCAGTGGCAGGATATGCCAGGGCGGATATGCCTAGTCATTGGCGGAGATGCCAAGACACCGGACGGTTGGTCGTATCGATGGAATTTAGGAGAGGAGCGACTCCTATCGACGAAATTCGATATAGAGAGGGCCAAAGTCCATGAATGAGGACTTACCACTACCGCGATCGGGAAAGTAGGTGGGTGTTAAGTTCTTATTCAGATCGGGATCGCTAGATTAAGCATGAGTCGAGTCTGAGTCTAAGAGTCACAGAGTGTGATTTATTGGTTGATACTGATTCATGTTCCTAATTGTGGTACATGTTCAGAGTATGATTTATAGTTTGATATTGATTCAGGTTTATGATGGTGATACATGTTATGAATATCTGTTTCATGCTTTTATCTTTGTTATATGAAATGCAAGTATACTTGGTTGATACTTGGAATATAATTCTCACCGGAGTTATCCGGCTGTTGTTGTGTTTGTATGTGTGCATGACAACAGGTGGGACAGGATCAGGGTCATGAAGAAGAGGAGAGATTCAAGATTAGCGTGGAGATCCGGGCTCAGAAGTAGATTAGGATTCAGCACTGATAGGTAGTTGAACCTAGTTGATTTATTGTAGACAGTACAAGACTTATACGATTATGTTTAATATGTATCTCAGAGTGATTTACATTACGTTTCCGCATTTGTATTTTAAAAAAAAAAATTTAGACCCTGTTTATCTTAATTGATACAATTATTCCCAAAGACGATTAAGAAATGAATTAGCGTCCGAGTCCCCACATGAATTGGGTCTAAAATTTTTTTATATACATAATTGCGGAACATATAATAATCAATCTCATATACATATCAACAGGAAAGTACAAGTCTTGTACAACATAGATTCATATCCAACTGTAATGCACAAGAATTTTATGTTGATAATCTGGGATTAACGATTATGACTTGTAGCGCTTATAGATGGATCAGGTCGTGATCAGAATGGGACATGCTCGAGTTAGCATAGGTTGAAATCCCGTAGGTATCGCGCACATGCGCGACAGAGATGCGCGCATATGGGCGAGTCCCATGTGCCGAGGTCGAAGGCCTCGCGCATATGCGCGAGAAACGATGCACATATGCGCGAGCTGATGGGATTGAATGTATGCCGAGACCGTAGGTCTCGCGCATATGTGCGAGAATGAATTCGGAAATGCCGAGGCCGTAGGTCTCGCGCATATGCGCCGGTTGAGGTCGCTCATATCATGAGACGTGCAGAATGAAAAATAAGCCATGTGTCCTGGCCATGCATTGGGATGGGTACAGCTATTCACTTCTGTCAAAATTCCAGCAAAAAGGGTCGAGACTTCCTCCAAGAAACCACCTCAAGCTACAAGAGATAGTAATACCTTGGTTGTGCAAAATCTACTCATACAACTTGTAATCCGATGTTAGATTCTTGATTCTCTTGTTAGTAGCATCAAAAAGAGGTATGATTTATGCAATTCCAGCATGGTTTGAAAGTTAGAGGTTGAGGAAATCAGTATATGCTCTATATTATGTGTTCGTAAGATGATAAACAACGTAAAATCGAAACCGGATCGAAGAAATGAGATCGTATGAGATTATTATGCATTTCAGCATATTTGTGGTTGGGATTATACAGATTTTGTGACTGATATATGATATTGGTTGATGAGGATGAATTGTGGTTATTGATTGTTGATGTTTGAGTTGACCGGTATCGCGAGATTACGCCGTTATGTCGTCGAAATATACCGAGATTAAATATTGATCCATATGTGTATTCCTTTGAGTTAGAGGTTGATATGGTACATTTATACATGTCATTGCAGATTTGTGTTGACATATTTGATATGGAGATTTCAATAATTTGACTTATTCAACCGAGACTACAACAAGAAAGGTATAATTCATGTGGATTCGGGAAGATACAACTCGAGTTAGATTTGATTCGAGTTTCCCAAAATCACATACTAGATTTTTATACCTTGCTATGCTTGCGCTTTATTTTGATTTATGTATAAGCATTGAGATAGGAGAGTCATTGGCAGAATTGCCAAGTTCTAGACGTTCGGTGGTATCGAAGCACTGGAGAAGATCGACTCCGGTTGTAGATATTCGATACAGACAGTGCCGAAGTCTAGGAATAAGACGTACCGCCACCACGATTGGGAGGGTAGGTGGGAGACTTGTTACGTCTTATTCACACCGGGATCCCTAGATTTGGATATGAAACGAGTCAAGAATAAGAGTCGAAGATGTGTCATCTGTATTCATTAATATATGTCACGATTACTGATTCATGTATCCTGATATTTTATTTCCTTGCTTAACATACATGTATATATGTTTTATACTGGGATTTGTTCTCACCGGAGTATCCGACTGTTGTTGTGTCTGTATGTGTGCATGAAAACAGGTGGGACAGGATCAGGGTCACACAGAGGATGAGAGAGCGAGGTTAGAGTGGTGATTACGGGCATAGCAGAGGAACTAGTAGTGTTTGCATTTGATAGATAATGTGTAATAAACTCTAGTTTGTACGATTTGAATGGAACCAGACTTGTATCTACTTTTCTTAAAAGAAAATAAAGATGTCGTTTGTGTACGATTTACATACAATTGTTTTTAATATTAAAAGCAAAATTTTGACCCACATTTTCTAGCAAAGATCCACTTAATCCCAAAGATAATTGAGTTAGAGCCCGGGTCCCCACAACAGGTGGTATCAGAGCGATAGATCCTTTAGACCGAAATAGAATAGAATGAGCCGGGGTAGAACGAATTTTTCTTCCTTGCTCTGATTGTGCTAGCATGATTTATTGTTTTCACTATTATATGTTGTGTTGTTATCTGAGCTGATTACAACATCTAGTTGCAAAGACTGAGTCAGAACCGATTCTGGATCAGAGGTATATGATCAGAGGAGGACTGAGATAGATTGTATATATTGTGTACTAATCCGTTTGATAATCAGATATGCCTACTCGACGAGTACCGCAACCAGTAGCAGGTCGGGCACATGAACAGGGCAGTATATCCAATGATCCGATGGATGTGACCGCTACACCGATGGAGACTTTGTTAAAGCGGTTTCAGTCATTCCGACCACCGACCCTGAAGGGTACAGAAAATTCAGTTGAATGTGAAAGTTGGCTAGATGACATCGAGATGTTATTTGAATCTCTTGACTACACTGACGAGCGACGAGTTAAACTTATTGGGCATCAACTGCAAGAAGTTGCAAAGAACTGGTGGCTTACCACGAAAAGAGCCTTGGAGCATCTTGGCACAGAGATCACTTGTAAAGTTTTCAAAGCAGAGTTCTATCAACGATTCTTTCCCGTGTCCTACCGAAAAGACAAAGATGCTGAATTTGCCAATTTGAGACAGGGACAGCTGAACATCGAAAACTAAGTTGCTAAATTCTCTGCAATGCTCCGATTTGCCCCTCATGTTGCAGAAAATGATGTGGCCATTGCAGATCAGTTTATTAATGGCTTGAATCCAGATATTTTTACTTTGGTAAATACCTGTAGACCTAACACCTTCGTTGAAGCGTTGAACTGTGCTAAGGGGGCGGAAGCCGGACTGCTTAGGCAATGAAGCACTCCTTATGCAACTCTGAGTCCAAGTTCACCACAGCCCTCTTTCCAACCTCCTCCCAGATTTGAGAGCAGTGGTAATAGCAGCTGGAGAAAAGACCAGTTGAAAGCGAAAGACAAACAATTCAAGAGATCAGGGAGCAGTTCGACGAGCTCCAGTGGATCACGATAGAGAGGTCCTCTCCAGAGTAAAGAGTATACAGGTGTGTATTACAGTTCTTGTGGAGGCAGACATGCCACTGAACAGTGTCAGGGCGTGATGAGTCGTTGCAATATCTGCAGACAGCAGGGACACTTCACTAGGGTTTGTCCATAGAAATGGATACAACAAGCTCAAAGTGTAGGAGCATCTGGTTCCGTAAATCAGCCTGAGAGGCAAGCTACATCTGTTCATTCCTTTCAGCCAACCCCTACACAGACCCAATCCCGAGCCAGAGGTAGCCAGACAGTGAGCCAGCCTCCTAGATAGCAGGCTCGAGTATTTGCAATGACAGAAGAGTAGGCCCAAGATGGACCATATGATGTGATTGCAGGTAACTGTTTTCTTTGCGGCTATCCTGCCTATGTATTTATAGATACAGGTGCATTCCATACATTTATATCAGAACGTTTTGCATTGATACATGCATTGCCTGTCGAGTCATTATCTGTCATAGTGTCTGTTACTTCTCCGTTGGGAAGTGGTCTTATATCCGTGACTTCAGTTAGACAGTGTATGCTATAGTTCGCGGGTCACGAGATTGAGTTAGACTGTGTTGTGCTTGGGCAATCTTATTTTGATTGTATTGTCGGTATTGATATGTTAACAAAGTACAGAGCCACTGTAGATTGTTTCCAGAAGATTTTCAGGTTCAGACCAGAAATGGCTGACGGATGGAAATTCTACGGTAAGGGTTCCAAATCTCGGATTCCCTTAGTATCTGTTTTGACGATGACACGATTGTTACAGAAAGGAGCAGAAGGGTTCCTTGTCTATGCAGTAGATCTACTGAACTCGAGCCCGTCATTGGTAGATCTGCTAGTGGTATGTGAGTTTGCCGATGTATTCCCCGACGAGATTCCCGGGTTACCTCCAGCTCGAGAGGTAGATTTTAGCATCGATCTCATTCCAGGTACTGTTCCTATATCCCGAGCCTCGTACAGAATGGCGCCAATCGAATTGAAAGAATTAAAGACTCAGCTAGAAGATCTTCTAGCAAAGGGATATATCAGACCGAGTGTATCTCCTTGGGGTGCTCCAGTGCTATTTGTACGAAAGAAAGACGGTTCGATGAGATTGTGTATTGATTACCGGTAACTAAAAAAGGCGACGGTAAAGAACAAATATCCATTGCCTCGTATCGACGATTTATTTGATCAGTTGCAGGGATCCTCTGTCTATTCCAAGATCGATTTGAGATCTGGATATCACCAGCTGAGAGTCCGATATGTTGATATACCGAAGACAGCATTCCGAACCAGGTACGGACATTATGAATTTATTGTCATGCCTTTCGGTTTAACGAATGCTCCAGCGGTGTTTATGGGACTGATGAATCATGTCTTTCAGAAATATCTGGATGAGTTTGTAATTTTTTTTATCGATGATATTTTGGTATATTCCAATAGTATGTTTGAGCATGCCGAACACTTAAGAAAAAGCTGAGAAATGAGAAATTATATGCTAAACTGTCAAAATGCGAGTTTTGGTTGAGACAGGTTGTCTTTTTCGGGCATATCATATATGGAGACGGTATTTCTGTTGATCCAAGTAAAGTTGAAGCTGTAATCAGTTGGCCTAGACCGACTTCTGTACCAGAGATACGCAGTTTCATGGGTCTAGCAGGGTACTATCGACGATTCATCAAAGATTTCTCTAGTATCGCGAAATTGATTACCCAGTTGACACAAAAGAATGCGCCATTTGTGTAGTCTGAAGCTTGTGAGTCTAGCTTCTTGGAGTTGAACAGACGATTGACCAGTGCTCCAGTATTGACGATACCTTCAGGTACAGGTGATTTCGTTGTATATTGTGATGCATCTCACAAAGGGTTAGGATGTATACTTATGCAGCGAGGACATGTGATTGCATATGCCTCGAGACAGTTGAAGCCACACGAGACTCGGTACCCAATTCATGATCTTGAATTGGCGGCCATTGTATTTGCACTCAAAATATGGCGACACTATCTCTACGGCGAGAAGTTTGAAATCTATTCGGATCACAAAAGCCTGAAGTATCTGTTTTCTCAGTCAGAATTGAACATGAGACAACGAAGATGGCTTGATCTGCTGAAAGACTTTGATTGCGAGATCAAGTATTATCCAGAAAAATCAAATGCAGCAGCAGATGCCTTGAGTCGAAAAGTATGTGCTTTATCCTTATCGACGATAGGTGTTTCTAATTTGATTGAGAATTGCTGTTTGTCTGGACTAGTATTTGATACATATTGTAGACCATTGCGACTTGCTGCGATTCTAATGGAACCAGAGCTGATTGTTCGCATTAAAGAAGCACAGAAAAATGATCCGAATGTTCAGAAGTCGATTCAGATGGTCAGATTGGGACATCACTCAGAGTATCAGGTACATGATCATGTTCTATATGTAAATAACCGTCTTGTGGTGCCAGATGTTTCAGATTTGAAACAACAGATTCTATCAGAAGTGCACTGTAGTCGGTTCAGTATTCATCCTAGTGGCAGAAAGATGTACAACGATCTAAAAACACAGTTTTGGTGGAAAAAGATGAAATCAGACATTGCAGAGTTTGTGTCAAAATGTTTGAATTGCCAACAGGTGAAGGCCAAGAGAAAGAAGCCCGGAGGTTTACTTAAGAGTTTATCTATTCCTGAATGGAAATGGGATCACATTTCCATGGACTTTGTTACGAAGTTACCACGATCATCCCGGGGTTGTGATGCGATTTGGGTTGTGATAGACAGATTGACCAAATCAGCATGTTTTATTCCATACAGAATGACGTATCGATATGATCAGATGGTAGAGATATATGTCAAAGAGATAGTCAGATTGCATGGTGTGCCGAATTCAATCGTATCAGATCGTGATTCACGATTCACTTAACACTTTTGGCACAGTTTGCAGCAGGCTTTAGGTACGACATTACACCTGAGTACTGCTTACCATCCCCAGACAGACGGACAGTCAGAGCGGACTATCGAGACCTTAGAGGATATGCTAAGAGCTGTAGTGCTAGATTTTGGCACTAGTTGGCAAGATTCACTCCCTCTTTGTGAATTCTCGTACAACAACAGCTATCAGACGAGCATCGAGATGGCACCGTTTGAGGCTTTATACGGAAAGAGGTGCAGATCTCCGCTGTATTGGGATGATATATCTGAGGTACCAGAACTTGGGCCTGATATGATCCGAGAGATGACTGAGAAAGTGAAACTGATACAGAAAAGAATGAAGACAGTGCAGGATAGACAAGCCAAGTATGCAAATGTACGTCTTCGACCGTTAGTGTTTGAACAGGGAGACAGAGTATGCCTGAAGATATCACCTTTCAGAGGTGTTGTCAGATGTGGCAAACACGGTAAGTTGTCTCCTAGATACATCGGTCCGTATGAGGTTCCTGAAAAGATTGGCGATCCTGCATATCGACTTGCTCTTCCTCCTTCTTTATCCGGGATACATGACGTTTTTCATGTGTCGATGCTAAGGAAACATCTGCCAGATACTTCTCATATTCTTCATCGTGACGAGGCCGAACTAGATGAGACTTTAAGTTATATTGAACAGCCAATTCAGATTCTTGATTGGAAGGACAAACAGCTCAGAACGAAGACAATTCCGCTGGTGAAAGTCCAATAGAGTCGTCATGGCACTGAAGAAGAAACCTGGGAGACTGAGTCAGATATGAGACAAAGATTTCCGGAGTTATTTCACTGATGTGAGTCTTTCTGACCGAATATGATTATACCGTTCTTATTCCTGCCTTTCTTATATGTGTTTATTGATTTCCTGCGAGTTCGAGGACGAACTCATGTCTAAGAGGGAGAGAATTGTAATGCCCAAAAATTTTATGTTGATAATCTAGGATTAACAATTATGACTTGTAGCGCTTATAGATGGATCAAGTCGCGATCAGAATGGGACATGCCCGAGTTAGCATAGGTTGAAATCCCGTAGGTATCGCGCACATGCGCGCATATGCGTGAGTCCCATGTGCAGAGTTCGAAGGCCTCGCGCATATGCGCGACCTGATGGGAATGAATGTATGCCGAGACCGTAGGTCTCGCGCATATGCGCGAGAAGAGAGCGCGCATATGCGCGAGATGATGAATTCGGAAATGCCGAGGCCGTAGGTCTCGCGCATATGCGCCGGTTGAGGTCGCGCATCCAAATGCTTGGCCAGGACACATGGCTTATTTTTCATTCTGCACGTCTCGCGCATATGCCCGAGACGTGCAGAATGAAAAATAAGCCATGTGTCCTGGCCATGCATTTGGATGGGTACACCTATTTACTTCTGTCAAAATTCCAGCAAAAAAGGTCGAGACTTCCTCCAAGAAACCACCTCAGCGAGACGTGCAGAATGAAAAATAAGCC
Source organism: Primulina huaijiensis (assembly GCF_012295235.1). Taxonomy (NCBI): domain Eukaryota; kingdom Viridiplantae; phylum Streptophyta; class Magnoliopsida; order Lamiales; family Gesneriaceae; genus Primulina; species Primulina huaijiensis. The sequence goes on along the minus strand of NW_027358159.1, from coordinate 16,548 downwards.
ATGTGTCCTGGCCATGCATTTGGATGGGTACACCTATTTACTTCTGTCAAAATTCCAGCAAAAAGGGTCGAGACTTCCTCCAAGAAACCACCTCAAGCTACAAAATATAGTAATACCTTGGTTGTGCAAAATCTACTCATACAACTTGTAATCCGAGGTTAGATTCTTGATTCTCTTGTTAGTAGCATCAAAAAGAGGTATGTTTTATGCAATTCCATCATGGTTTGAAAGTTAGAGGTTGAGGAAATCAGTATATGCTCTATATTATGTGTTCGTAAGATGATAAGCAACGTAGAATCGAAACCATATCGAAGAAATGAGATTGTATGAGATTATTATGCATTTCAGCATATTTGTGGTTGGGATTATACAGATTTTGTGATTGGTATATTATATTGGTTGATGAGGATGAATTATGGTTATTGATTATTGATGTTTGAGTTGACCGGTATCGCGAGATTACGCCGTTATGCCGTCGAAATATATCGAGATTGAATATTGATCCATATGTGTATTCCTTTGAGTTAGAGGTTGATATGGCACATTTATACATGTCATTGCAGATTTGTGTTGACATATTTGATATCGAGATTTCAAGAATTCGACTTATTCAACCGAGACTACAACAAGAAAGGTATAATTCATGTGGATTCGGGAAGATACAACTCGAGTTAGATTTGATTCGAGTTTCCCAAAATCACATACTAGATTTCTATACCTTGCTATGCTTGTGCTTTATTTTGATTTATGTATAAGCATTGAAATAGTAGAGTCATTGGCAGAATTGCCAAGTTCTAGACGTTCGGTGGTATCGAAGCACAGGAGAAGATCGACTCCGGTTGTAGTTATTCGATACAAAAAGGGCCGAAGTCTAGGAATAAGACGTACCGCCACCACGATTGGGAGGGTAGGTGGGAGACTTGTTACGTCTTATTCACACCGGGATCCCTAGATTTAGATATGAATCGAGTCAAGAATAAGAATCGAAGATGTGTCATCTGTATTCATTAATATATGTTACGATTACTGATTCATGTATCAAGATTTTTTATTTCCTTGCTTAACAAACATGTATACATGTTTTATACTGGGATTTGTTCTCACCGGAGTATCCGGCTGTTGTTGTGTCTGTTGTGTGCATGACAACAGGTGGGACAGGATCAGGGTCACGCAGAGGATGAGAGAGCGAGGTTGGAGTGGTGATTAGGGGCATAGCAGAGGAACTAGTTGTAACGACCCATTACAGGCCCAGTGGACCGCCCATACAGCCCACTGCCCTGATCGACCCAAGGCTATCCCGATCTTGGGCCCCCTCAAAGGGGCCTTTTCCCTCACGGGCTTTCCTTAGGCGTCGTACGGGTTACTCATAGGATCTCCCTCTCCCTACCAAGGGGTTTCTTTCGCCTCTCCAGGACTCGATCCCATGACCTATAGGATAAGTACATTGATATCAAGAGTCTTGGTACCAATTGAGCTACTAGCTCAATTGGTACCAGGACTCTTGATATCAATGTACTTATCCTATAGGTCATGGGATCGAGTCCTGGGGAGGCGAAAGAAACCCCTTGGTAGGGAGGGGGAGATTGATGTGAATCCACGTACGAATAAAAGCAAACACGATTAAATATGAATCACGCCCTCAATTTAATATCGAACAAGGAATTCGTGTTGTCCTGATCTTTTGAATCAAGTGTGTGTTGTGATTTTCACCTCCAAACTATGAAGAGTTTAGCAACAAATAATCATGAAATAAACAATCGAAAATTATGACGAACCTTCAAAGAACAAGTCTAAGACAATCCGCACAAGCACGATCGACAAACGCCACAAAGTTAAAACTTTGATAAGTCTGATTTTTGTTTACAAAGCTAAAGCTTTGAAAAAGTTGAGAGAAAACTCAAAAACTCTTATAAAATATCAATGATCATCTCAAAAGTGTTCAATTTTTCGTCCATATATTGACTACAAATCAAAAGATATGATAAATCTAGTTACCTAACTAATTAAAACTCTAAAATAGGAAAAGATAATGTTTCTCGGAACAAGGCGCGCTCGAGCGCGAGATTCAACCACTCGGGCGTGGAGTCTTCTACACAGGTCGCGCTCGGGCGGTAATATTTTACCGCTCGGGCGCCGCTGCTTCTGGAGTTCACGTCCTGGACAGTATGTTTGGCGCTCGGGCGGTAAGATTTGGCCGCTCGGGCGCTGTGGTATCTGGACTCCTCTTGATTTAGCATTTGAATAACATTCCTTTGGCTCCCAAACTTATTTCCATGCATCTCGAACCCTTCAGCACTTTGCACCTTGCTTGTAAGTCCTTCTTCCTTGCTCATAAGCCCATGTAACGCCTCTTTAAACTTCTTCAGCCGTACCCTCGTGATTGGTCCCGCTGGTAACTCTAAAGGATCCCATGCTTTCCTTGGGACGTGCACATCCGTGTTCGCATCATCCTCCCCTTCTTGAAAAGGATTTGTCCTCAAATCCAGCTCGTCACCTACATCAAACAACGACAAGTCACTAACATTGAAAGTAGAACTCACGTGATACTCACCTGGTAGATCGAGTTGGTAGGCATTGTCATTGATCCTTTCAAGTACTTGGAATGGTCCATCACCCCTAGGTAATAGTTTAGAACGTCTCTTCTCGGAGAACCTTTCCTTCCTCAAGTGTGGCCACACCCAATCACCTTTCTCAAATATCACCTTCTTCTTTCCCATGTTGGCTTGCTTTGTGTATCGTTCATTCTTCTTTTCAATATTAGCTTTGACCTTTTCATGCAAACTCCTAACAAATTCCGCCTTCTTTTTCCCATCCATGTTTAACCTTTCACTCACAGGTAAAGACATCAAATCTAACGGTGTCAAAGGGTTAAAACCATAAACAATTTCAAATGGCGAATAGTCCGTAGTAAAATGCATGCAACGATTATAAGCAAACTAAACAAATGGCAAACAATTTTTCCAATTCTTCAAGTTCTTTTTAAGAATAGCACGCAAAAGTGTTCCTAATGTCCTATTGACAACTTCAGTTTGCCCATTCGTTTGAGGATGACAAGTAGTAGAGAACAACAATTTTGTGCCAAGTTTAGCCCATAAAGTCTTCCAAAAGTAACTCAAAAATTTAACATCGCGATCAGAAACAATAGTCCTAGGCATGCCATGCAACCTAACGACTTCCCTAAAGAACAAATCCGCAATGTGAGACACATCATCAGTTTTATGACAAGCTATAAAATGTGCGATCTTAGAGAATCTATCAACAACAACAAATATTGAATCCCTCCCCTTCTTAGTCCTAGGCAACCCCAAAACAAAGTCCATAGAAATGTCAATCTAAGGCTCACTAGGAACAGGAAGTGGTGTATACAATCCATGTGGTTGTGTCCTAGACTTAGCTTGTCTACAAGTTATGCACTTATCACAAACACGCTCAACATCACGCTTCATGTGTGACCAATAGAAATGTTCATGCAATGCACTTAAAGTTTTGCCACACCATAGTGTCCCATCAAACCACCCCCATGTGCCTCCCTAACAAGTAATTCACGAATGGATGATCGAGGGATGCACAACCTATCTTCTCTAAATAAGAAACCATTGTGGAAATAGAATTTGTCATGTGGACCATGCATACAAGTTTCAAACACATTCTTAAAATCGTCATCTAGCACATACAACTCCTTGACATGCTCAAACCCCAAAATTTTAGACTCCAAAGTATAGAAAAGTACGTACCTTCGTGATAGTGCGTCGGCCACTACATTTTTCTTACCTTGTTTGTACTTGATGATGTAGGGGAATGTTTCAATGAACGCCACCCACTTGGCATGTCTTTTGTTCAACTTCTGTTGTCCCTTAAGGTGCTTAAGAGACTCATGATCCGTATGAATCACAAACTCCTTAGGCCTTAAGTAGTGCTGCCACGTCTCTAGAGTCCTCACAAGTGCGTAGAACTCCTTATCATACGTGGGATAGTTCAGCGCTGCTCCATTGAGCTTCTCACTAAAGTACGCCACGGGCCGTCCTCCTTGCATCAAAACTCCGCCGATACCTACACCTGAAGCATCACATTCAATTTCAAACGTATTAGCAAAGTCAGGCAAAACAAGTAAAGGAGCATTAATTAATTTTTGCTTAATAGTATTAAAAGACTTCTCTTGCTCCTCGCCCCAATGGAATGGAACGTTCTTCTTGATCACCGCTGTCATGGGTGCTGCCAATGTGCTAAAATCCTTTACAAACCTCCTATAGAAGCTTGCAAGTCCATGAAAACTTCGGACTTGACCAACAGTAGTAGGCGATGGCCAATCTCGAATAGCACTTACCTTGTCCTCATCCACTTGTATCCCCTGTGAGCTTACCACAAAACCAAGGAAGACAAGTTTGCTTGTACAAAAATCACATTTCTTTAGGTTAGCATATAGATTTTCAGCCCTTAGTGTGATTAGCACAAGTTTCAAGTGATCAACATGCTCATCCAAGTCTTTGCTATATACTAGGATATCATCAAAGTAAACAACAACAAATTTTCCTATGTATGCACGCAAGACATGGTTCATTAACCTCATAAAGGTGCTAGGAGCGTTAGTTAAGCCAAATGGCATCACCATCCACTCATACAACCCGTACTTGGTTTTAAAAGCAGTTTTCCACTCATCACCTTCCCTCATCCTAATTTGGTGATAACCACTTTTCAAATCAATTTTGCTAAAGATACAAGCACCATGCAACTCATCTAACATATCATCTAGTCTAGTTATGGGATGCCTATACTTAATGGTTATGTTATTGATTGCCCTACAATCCACACACATACGCCATGAGCCATCTTTCTTAGGAACTAATAAAACAGGTACAGCACAAGGAGACATGGACTCACGCACAAAACCCCTATCTAACAACTCACTTACCTGTCGTTGAAGCTCCTTAGCCTCCTCTGGATTGCTCCTATAAGCTGGACGATTTGGCAATGCACTCCCGGGCACCAAATCAATTTGGTGCTCAATCCCCCTCAATGGTGGTAGCCCTTGAGGTAGCTCCTCCGGAAATATATCATCAAATTCCTGCAAAAGTGAAACAACAATGCTCGGAAGGGACTCGGCTATATCACTTGTGTTAAAGAGGATCTCTTTATAAAGAATCAACACAAGTGGTTCATGTGTGTGCATCAATTGCTCCAACTCACTTTCTTGGGCCATGTATGTTTTCTTTTTGGCCTCTTTCCTCTCATTTTCTTTTCCCTCATTTTCTTTCCTCTCCTTTTTCTTTTGTATGGCTATCTCACTTTTTTGATCACTCTTTTTTTCAGCCATTTCCTTTTTACTTTCCAAGGCCACCTCACTTTTTAGTTCACTCTTTCTTTCGGCCTCATCTCTCTTTTTCTTTTTCTAATGGTCCTCAAACACTTGTTTTGGGGACAAATGAAGTAATACAATGGAATCCTTTTTTAACATAAAGGAATACCTATTCTTGAAACCATCATGAGTCACCTTCCTATCGTATTGCCAAGGCCTACCCAACAAGATATGACAAGCATGCATTGGCACTACATCACATAAAACCTCATCAATGTACTTCCCAATCGAAAAAGACACCAACACCTGTTTTGTCACCTTCACCTCCGCACAATCCTTCAACCATTGAAGTCTATATGGTTGAGGGTGCTTTAGTGTAGGCAAGCTCAATTTTTCCACCATCTCAACACTAGCTACATTAGTACAACTCCACCCATCTATGATTAAATTGCAAACCTTTTGATTCACAAAACACCTAGTGTGGAACAAGTTCTCTCTTTGGTTAGTCTCCTCCTCCTTGACGTGGGCACTCATGATACGCCTAGTCACTAGTGCCTCACCTATAACC
>NW_027358159.1:0-9897 GCF_012295235.1 Primulina huaijiensis | reverse complement strand
ACTAACCTCAAGCCTATCCAACCGCTCATGTAATGGCTCCATCTCAACCTTCAACATCCTACTAAAATGCCCAAATAACGCCTCCATTTGTACTTTAGATAACCCCGGGTTCGAACTATCTCCTACCTCCCTCTCCATTTAATTTCAGTTTGTACCTCCAAGAAAACGTTAGTAGAAAAAAATATGTTCCTCACCCAAATGCTCACGGTCACTCCAAAGAAATTCACTCGTCTCTCCTCTCGTATTTTGTTTGCTCACAACAAATACTCACTAGTCACTCCAAAGAAATAGCACTCACACTCAAATGTTTCCACTCGAATTTGATGTCTCTCTCTAAAGGGTGCTCAAGCTTTGTATTCGTCTATCAAACAATCAAGTTCAAACTCGTGAACAAATGCGATCGACTCACGTGGACTGTGTAGACAAGCAAGTTGAAGATAGATATTTTTTTTTGACTGTGTGAGACACTTCTATATGTCTCACAAAAAGGAATAGAACAAAATATCAAAAAGAAATATTGGCGAATTTTCGGATTTTTGGTTTTTTTTTTTCTTTCTGCTCTGAAAATTCCGAAAATTCAGAGAAAAAAAAATAAGACACGAAGTTTAGTGTATCACAGATTCACGAACGACGAAGAATAATAGAACAAATCAGATCTGAAAGCGGAACAAAATAATAATTAGATCTGAAGGATAAACTTACTTGAATTCAATGAACCTAAGCTCTGATATCAAATGATGTGAATCCACGTACGAATAAAAGCAAACACGATTAAATATGAATCGCGCCCTCAATTTAATATCGAACAAGGAACTCGTGTTGTCCCGATCTTTTGAATCAAGTGTGTGTTGTGATTTTCACCTCCAAACTATGAAGAGTTTAGCAACAAATAATCACGAAATAAACAATCGAAAATTATGACGAACCTTCAAAGAACAAGTCTAAGACAATCTGCACAAGCACGATCGACAAACGCCACAAAGTTACAACTTTGATAAGTTTGATTTTTTTTTACAAAGCTAAAGCTTTGAAAAAGTTGAGAGAAAACTCAAAAACTCTTATAAAATATCAATGATCATCTCAAAAGTGTTCAATTTTTCGTCCATATATTGACTACAAATCAAAAGATATGATAAATCTAGTTACTTAACTAATTAAAACTCTAAAATAGGAAAAGATAATGTTTCTCGGAACAAGGCGCGCTCGAGCGCGATATTCAATCGCTCGGGCACAGAGTCTTCTTGACAGGTCGCACTCGGGCGGAAATATTATACCGCTCGGGCGCCGCTGCTTCTGGAGTTCACGTCCTGGACAGTATGTTTGGCGCTCAGGCGGTAAGATTTGGCAGCTCGGGCGCCGTGGTATCTGGACTCCTCTTGATTTAGCACTTGAATAACGTTCCTTTGGCTCCCAAACTTATTTCCATGCATCTCGAACCCTTCAGCACTTTGCACCTTGCTTGTAAGTTCTTCTTCCTTGCTCATAAGCCCATGTAACGCCTCTTTAAACTTCTTCAGCCGTCCTCTCGTGATTGGTCCCGCTGGTAACTCTAAGGGATCCCATGCTTTCCTTGGGACGTGCACATCCGTGTTCGCATCAGAGATCCTATGAGTAACCCGTACGACGCCTATGGAAAGCCCGTGAGGGAAAAGGCCCCTTTGAGGGAGCCCAAGATCGGGATAGCCTTGGGTCGATCGGGGCAGTGGGCTGTATGGGCAGTCCACTGGGCCTGTAATGGGTCGTTACACTAGTAGTGTTTGCATTTGATATATAATGTGTAATAAACTCTAGTTTGTACGATTTGAATGGAACCAGACGTGTATCTACTTTTGTTAAAAGAAAATAAAGATGTCGTTTGTGTATGATTTACATACAATTGTTTTTATTATTAAAAGCAAAATTTTGACCCACATTTTCTAGCAAAGATCCACTTAATCCCAAAGATAATTGAGTTAGAGCCCGGATCCCCACACAAACTAAGGTTCAACAACTACATATCAATTGATGAAACCTATTCTACTTCTGGGTCCAAATCTCCACACTAATCTTGATCTCTCATCCTCTTCTCGACCCTGATCCTGCCCCACCTGTTGTCATGCACACATACAGACACAACAATAGCCGGATAACTCCGGTTAGAAACGTATCCCAGTATAAACAATGTAACATGCAATTCATATAAAATATACAAAAGCATAAACATTTATAAAACATGAATCGTAATCTACGAAACATCAATCAATACAAGTCTGTAAATCAAACTGTTGACTCGACTCCTCTAATCGAGGGATCCCGGCTGAATAAGAACGCAACAACTCACCTACTCTACACAGCTAGATGGTGGTACGTACTTATTCCTAGACTTTGGTACTCTATATTGAATATCTGCAATAGAAACCGATCTGCTCCTAAGCACATCGATATAAACCAATGTCCAGTGACCTGGCACCTCTGCCATGGACTCGCTGATTCAAAATTAATCATCTAATCCATGCTTTCTATAAATCAATAGAACAAGCATATAAATGCAATGAATTCAAATATCTGAAAACAATAGCAAATAAGTATGTGATTTTAGGGAAACTCAGGTCATATCTGACTCGAGTTATCAATCCCGATCTAACATTGATTTATACCTTTCTTTTGTCAAATTTCGGCTCTGTTCTGTCGTCTCAACCTTCAATACAAATCTGGCATAACATATTCAAGGAATATAATATCAACATATACTCCAATCAATCCCAGATATAATCAGAACTCAATCTAAGTCTGTTTCGACGGCATAACCTCACAATCGTGAAATACCGGTAATACAAAATCAGTATATAACAATCTCAACTCAACAAACATAATCTGATACAAATCTGTATAATCTAACTCAATTTATATCTGAAAATTCATAACAATTTCATACTCTAAGGCCCGAGAATTTGGTTATTATAATCGGACATGATTGGTTGATAATTGATGTGCTATTAGATGTATTGTATCGGACCAGAAAAGACGATAAAATATACAAAATGTGTGCGAGGACAGTACCCCTTGCGCATATGCGCGACACTGATGGGGGCATATGCGCAAGGCAGGCAGAGGACCTCGCGCATGTGCGCGAGACAGGGCGCGCATATGCGCGAGGAGGTGTGCTTCAAAATGTTAAGTCCAGAGAATCTCGCGCATATGGGCGGAAGAAGGGCGCGCATATGCGCGAGCTGCCAAAAAGAGAAATTCCGAGACCCGTAGGCCTCGCGCATATGCGCCGGTTGGTGTCGCTCATATGCGCGAGACGTGTAGACCAAAGAATAAGCCATGTGTCCTTGCCATGCATATATAATGTGTTATCTTCATTCCCAGCTTGATATGGACGAGAGAGAAAAAAGAAAAGCTTCAGAATTTCCTTCAAAGTTGCATCCTAGCTTAGATTGATGGTTTCGCAAGATCCGGCCAACCGAATTTGAATCCGAGTCTATATTTGTGTTCCTCTTATTATTAGCTTCAAAAGGATGTAAGTATTAATACATTCAGCATGTTTTGAAGTTGAGATGATTGGGGAAATCAGAGTTTGATTGTTATTATTTGTTCTTGTGATTATCGGGAACGTTTATTCGCAACCAGATCGAAGAACGGTTATGATATGCGATTTTTGTATAAATTTCAGCATGTCTTGAGTTGAGTTATGTAGATTTTGAGATGATGGAATATATTTGGGATGAATATGAGTTATTGATTTTGATTATTGATAATTGAGTTGACCGGTATCACGAGATTACGCCGTTACGCCGTCGAAATATACCGAGATTGAATATTGATCCATATGTTTGTTCCTTTGAGTTAGAGGTTGATATGGTACATTTATACATGTCGTTGCAGATCTGTATTGACAGATTGGATATCGAGATTTCAAGACTTCGACTTGTTCAAACCGAGACTACGACAAGAAAGGTATAAATCATGTTGATTCGGGAAGATACAACTCGAGTTAGATTTGATTCGAGTTTCCCAAAATCACATACTAGATTTCTATACCTTGCTATGCTTGTGTTTTATCTTGATTTAATTATACGCATTGAGATAGGAGAGTCATTGGCAGATTTGCCAAACTTTCTAGATGTTCGGTGGTATCGAAGCATAGGAGAAGATCGACTCCGATTGTAGAGATTCGATACAGACATGACCGAAGTCTAGGAATAAGACGTACCGCCACCACGATTGGGAGAGTAAGTGGGAGACTTGTTACGTCTTATTCACACCAGGATCCCTAGACTTAGATATGAGTCGAGTCAAAGAATAAGAGTCGAAGAATCCTATCTGTTTTCACCAAAGTGTCATTCATAATTACTGATTCATGTGTTATGATTTTGTATTTAATGGCATGACATGCATGTATACCTGTTTTATACTGGAATTTGTTCTCACCGGAGTATCCGGCTGTTGTTGTGTCTGTATGTGTGCATGACAACAGGTGGGACAGGATCAGGGTCAAGACACAGATGAGAGATCGAGATAGCGTGGAGATTTCGGGCGGAGAAGAAGAACTAGTGGTTTATTACTAGACATGTATTTAAAGTTTAAACACTAGTAGGATACGTGTAGTCGGACAAGTAAATGATACTTTGAGTTAAATAATATGATAGCATTATGTATGATTTATATACACTTGTTTATAATTGTTAAAAGCAAAATTTTGACCCACATTTTCTAGCAAAGATCCACTTAATCCCAAAGATAATTGAGTTAGGGCTACACATACGGTATCCGTTCTTCGATCCGGTTTTGATTAGACGATGTCTACTATCGTAAGAACACCTTATATCAATCATATCTGATTCCTTCAATAACATAATTGCTAAGCATATCAGAAATAAATAAAAACTTACGTCCACGTTGCATGAAAGAACATGTGGCTACCTCTATGCACTGCACGTCTCGTGCATATGCGCGAGTCCTACTAGTCTCGGCGCTCAGCAACTCTGCCACTAGCGCATTTGCGCGTACGTCTTCCGCGCATGTGCGCGATATCCTCTAGAAAGGGCATCTTGGCTTTGCCCACTTCGCGCATATGCGCGCCCACTCTCGGCGCACATGCGCCAACTTCTCTGGACTCAGCATTTTGTCAATACCCCTCCTCGCGCATTTGTGTGCCCAGTCTTACGCATATGCGCGAGGTCCTCTGCCTTCGCGAATGGTCTCTCGCGCATATGCGCGTATCGTCCCGCGTATGTGCGCGACAATCTCTGCCCGTAACTCATGAACAATGCTTTTCATATCATTTCCATGTCTGTTCTACTCTGTCTATAATCACATCAATTTATCAGTTAATCAATCTCAGATTACAGTGATAAAATCTCAGGCATTACAGTTTTAATGCAGCATTGGAAGGTGATTGCTCATGCCTCAAAACAATTGAAAGAATATTAAAAGAACTATCCCATACATGACTTAGAACTGGCAGTAGTGGTATTTGCGTTGAAAATATGGCGCCATTTTCTGTATGGTGAGCGGTGGGAAATTTAAACGGACCACAAGAGTTTGAAATATTTATTCACGCAAAAAAAAACTGAATATGAGACAACTACGTTGGTTGGAATTAGTAAATGATTATGATTGTGTTATTGCCTATCATCCAGGTAAAGCCAATGTTGTTGCAGATGCATTAAGTCGAAAGTCCAGTTCTATTTCTACAATTCAAGTATAAGAACAAATTTTATGGGATTTACAGAATTTGAAGATTTATGTTGTGCCAAAGGGCACTGCAATTCAATTATAATCTCTCATGGTTCGACCAACACTTGTAGACAAAATTAAGGCCGAACAAAGTACAGATAATGAATTACAACAACTGAGGCAGCGAGATAAAGAAAAAAGAAATTCCAACTTTGAGTTGAATGGGGAAGGAATATGGACATATCGAGGGAGATTGTGTGTGCCAAAGCAAGGAACGATCAGAACAGACATTGTTATCGATGCTCATGCTACTCCCTATTCGATCCATCCAGGAGGCACAAAAATGTACAAGGATTTGAAACCATTCAAACCATTCTTACCTTCATTTACAGCAAGAACACGAAGCAAAACAAGATTTCTTCCTACCAAAAGCTTCCTTCTTCATTTCTTTCATCATTTTGAAGTTAGAATTAAGTGCTCCATCACAAGAACTTCCTAAGGGTGTAAGTTTTCTTCTCCTTTAGTTGTTGTACATGTATAGGGGTAACTTTCACCTTGTATAGAAATAGTAACCATTCTATTGGTTTATTGACAGCATAGGACTGATAAACATCCTCTCAAACCAGTATTCATACACTTGGACAGTAAGTTGGCATGTTCTTGAAGTAATACATGAGTAATATTATGATTTCAAATGCTTCTCATTGATTATTGATATATGTACATTGTTAGGATGTTTATTGATGAAAACATAGCACCATATTCCACTGTTATGTATTAAATATGAAAGGAACTCATGAATATTGAAGATGGGTGCTATGTGATGAACATGAACATGAAAATGAAAAGAAAAGGACTGATTTTTACATAATATAGAGCTTTTTGACATCATGGGTGGTTTTAAGTACACCAAACCTATTGGCCAATATATGTTCATGGGGCGTGGGGTTGCCAAAGGTTGCTCCCTGACGTCCAACACAGTAGTAGCTATATAATACAGCAAGCACGGTAGTACAGGTCAACTAATGAGGCTCAAGTACAAAAAATGAACATGAATATAGGCTATGATATGACATGGTTTAAAGATTCATTGTTGTCACGACTTGATATGTATGTTCCTTCGACTCATATTGATACGTACAAGTGCCAACTTATTGAGGTTTATAAACTCATGTAGCTCATGTATTACAGGCTCAGGTAGTGAAGAGACGTAGGATGCCGGTTCGCCAATGGATGCTTGTGACGTGCCTTACCTCGACAAGAACCGGGATATCTTATTGTATAGCCTCCGCATATGTATTGTAGTAAATTTTATGTCAGGGTTTGAAACAAGTTCCATGTTATGTATGATGATACAAAGTATGTTTGTATATGAAAATATGTTTATAAGTGTGTATAAATAGTATTGCTTGAGTTTTTGGTGCATACAAAATATAGGGACATCATGCCAAAATTTTTATAAACGGTCAAAGAGCTGCCTCTTGTTTGATTTGCTTCATACTATAGTTATATCATTCAAACTGAAACAACCCCCTCTCATTACATTTAAATTTAAAAGGAAAAACATACGCGGAAACATTAACATTTGAAAGGGAAAGAACAATATCCCATTTAAAGTCATAACATTTTCAAATTTAGTTTACGTAAACATTAACTTTTGTATCATCCAAAAAAAAACAAAAAGTAAACATCAATCACCCCATAATTCATTTAGCAAAATACATGATTAATGAAACTTTTCATGTTCACCATAATCAAAATAAAAGTGACATTAACAAACAAAATCTTTCCCATTGCCTATTATATGACTTCTCCTGCCTCGGACAATCCGCATCAATCCTTTTTATCACATGCATCACATGATATTAACTGGAATGGGATAAAACTCAGTAAGCAGAAAGCTGTACATAACGAATACATATACATTGGCTCGGCTAGGAACATAGCTATAGCAATGGCAATGGACAATGAATCAGTGGCAATGAACAATGAATCAATGGCAATGGACAATGAATAATACCATCTTTAATGAACAGTAGATAACAAAGAAATATAGATGGTATTTCATGGCATAAATTAAAGGAAAGAAAATGATAGTTCTGTGACCTGTGACCTGTGGACAGTATCTCTTTGATATATAAATATATCAACACTGTGAGAGATACTCATAATCATGTGATTGGCCAATGACATGCATGAATTACTATCATTCCTTGGCTTTAATTGTAGGAAAGTTCATTGAGGCATTTTCACGAACACTTGGTAGGAACAATTAAGTACTAGCTCCTTTGTTAATGAATTCCATGATAAGCTTTGAACAATGAATACATAACAATATATATATCAAGTATATGCCAATGGAAGGAGCTAGTTAACAATAAACATGTCTTGAATACATATAAATATCATGTGAGCATTTGAAAGGAAACTTCTACTTACAACCCAACAAATAAATGATGGCTATGATGATATTGAAGGAAATCCTATAACCAAATTACACAATATAACCAACAATCATCATCAATAATCCAATTAATCAATAAACCTAACTTAACCCTTCAATAATACCAACCCTTCTAAACTCCAAAATAATAGAACCCTTACCTTGTAGCTTGAAATCTTAGGAAGGAGCAACTAAGAAATCACTATAATTCTTGAACTTGTAGTAAAGAATTGAAGGAGAGAAAATCTTTGAGGGAGAGAAGCTTAGAACCGATGGAGAGGAAGGGAAAAGGAGAGAAGTGTGGAGAAGTATCTAGAAATAGGTATATAAGCCTTCCAATCCATAAAAAACGTGTTTTATTTTTTTTATACAGGCTGCTGGGCGCATATGCACGACATTCTAGGCGCATATGCGCGGCCCGTTCTGCCCACCCGGTGCATATGCGTGAGTTCTGGCGCATATGCGCGCCACATTCTGCCAAAAAACTCATTTTTAACTTCCGAATTTGCAAAAGTGGTCAACATAAAAGTTGTAGCCCTATGTGTTTTCTTGTATCTCCAATTGGCCTCATGTCATTTGAAGGTTTGAGTAAAACGTTATGCTCATTCTCCCAACATGTGTTAGTGCAGGAACAACGAAACACACGAGACACTTAGGGCCACTTTTGACTCGTCTTCCCTAATGATTTGAACAAAACTCAAAACATGAAAGTTATAGCCTTATACCTTATCTTTCTAATGAAATTGGCCTCACATCAATTAGATTAATATACAAAACATCATGCTAAAAACCACAACTACTGCCATATTTTTCATACAATTTCTGCACTCCAATCTTCTAAAAACTATAGTCATCAAAGCATCCGCTCCAATACCTCCACCAAATCCAGTACCAAAACAAACTCAAACAATCCAACAACCATCAATGAACCAATAACCATAAACAATGACCATATATTAACCATTCCAATAAACATAAACATAATCAATGACCATTTCACATAAACTCAACCACCAAAACCATATAAAATATCCATTACCACACCTTACCATAATAAATCATAAATTACACCATCAACAATAACATGATAAAATGTCGGGATATTACAATCTCCCCTCCTTATAAAAATTTCGTGCCCGAAATTTGCTTACCGTCGAATAAATTCGGATAACGATGTTTCATCTCCTCTTCTGGTTCCCACGTAGCCTCTTCAATCACTTAATTCCTCCAAAGAACTTTGACAAGGCCAATTTCTTTGTTTCTCAACACTTTAATTTTGCGATCAAGAATTTGAACCGTCGTCGTGGCTTAGGTTAGGTAAAAGATCCAATGAATTGTACTGAAGAACATGAGATGGATTAGAAAGGTACTTACATAGCATGGAAACATGGAAGACATTATGAACTCGATCCAAGTTAGGTGGAAATGCAAGACGTAAGGCTCGGTCTCCAATCTTATCAAGAATCTCAAATGGCCCAATATATCGAGGACTTAACTTATCTTTCTTGCCAAATCGCATAACTCCCTTGAGAGGAGCTATCTCAATAAATACATGATCACTAACTTCGAATGCTAAAGGTCGTCGTCGAACATCGGCATAACTCTTCTGTCGAGACTGAGCGGTCCTCATTCTTTCTTGGATCACTGCCACAACATCTGCTGTTTGTTGAACCAACTCCGGGCCCAACATCTTTCTTTCACCTACCTTTTCCCAATACAAAGGAGATCGGCACTTTCTTCCATATAAAGCTTCATACGGTGCCATGCCGATTGAAGACTGGAAACTGTTATTA
>NW_027358158.1:0-238 GCF_012295235.1 Primulina huaijiensis | reverse complement strand
CAAAACACCCAACCTTGCCACCTGATGACCCCTTGAGAGTCGGTAGCCACCTGATGACCACTTGAGAGTCGGTAAACAAGTCAAAGTGCAATGCTAGCACATAGAGTCTCAATGTTGTCCCGGGTCATAAGGACTAATGGTGTACAACCATAAACTAAGACGTTTCCACTCGATAAGTGAGAACCTCTTGGACAGTCCTTTATGGAGGGTTGTTAAGTGCACTCTACCAGGAGCACCT
>NW_027358157.1:340380-358211 GCF_012295235.1 Primulina huaijiensis | reverse complement strand
CACAAATACGACCCGTGAGACCGTCTCACACAAATTTTTGCCTTTTTAAGGTAATATTTGATTTTTCGATCTCATATCAATAATTAGATAGAAATAATCGAAAATTAAAATTTAGTAGACAAAAATCAAACTTTACAAAAACAGTGAACCAAAATCTAAAATTAAACAAATATGTGAAATAAAATAACTATTTTTCCATATTTTTAAACCCAAATGATAGAAATTTTGCATTTTCTTTATTATTTTTTAATAATAAATAGCACAAGTCCTATTCTCAAATATATTAAATCATATTTTTCCACGTTGCTTCACCAATCTCCTCCCACTTCGATGATCTACTCATATTATAATATCGGATACCTAAGAAAAGTCGAAAATTAAATTGGGCAACAATTACAAAAATGGACGGCGTGCATTAGCGGCGCAAAAAGCTTCTGCACAGGGACCAGTGAGCTACACCTCTGCAAGAATTCTGGATAAAGCTGAATCACAACTTCGTACAGTCCATTTCTCAAAGCTTTATGCGCACACACGTGCACACAGAGCAGAGGGGAATCGAAGGTTGGATGTTCTTGAGATTCGCTACTTAAGGAGAGATCTTTGAGAATCCGGAAGAGTTGTATCAAAAGACGGCTGGACCCTTTGTCTTCATGGGATTCGTGTAAAATAATCCACCGACAGTAACTCCATCAATCGATCGCATCGTTGATATATGGAATATTCATTGGTGATGTAGCGCGGGAAAAAAGTGAAAAAGAAAGAACGAAAAGAGACGTGGCATAAGAAAATATTTCTACTCGTTTGCTTGTAGCTTTGCTGCTGTTTGGCTCGAAGGTCGATGCATTTTCCTGAAGTGGTGTGGCTAAGAAAAGAGTGGAGGCATTTCTTACACCGCTGATACACTGAAAGTCCTGCAGGTGATGAGATTTTTGTTCTTTTCTCGTGGGTTTTTTTTGTTGTGTTTGGAATGGAGTTTTTGTACGGTTTATTCTCGCTTTATGTTGGAAGAGGGATCGAAAGGTGGTGGAATGATATAAAGATTCATGCTTTAATTGTGTACCTACTTGGTTATTAGTGGTCGTTTTTTTCGTTGGCTCGTTGGTAAAATTATCTTTTTGTTGGGTGGTAAATTTTGAGATTGAAGAGTGTAATTTCCGGGAAGAAAATATGAAGTTTATGAAGTTGGGATCGAGGCCTGATGCTTTCCAATCTGCAGGGAGCTATACAAGGTGTGAGTGTTGTCCGTATCGAAATTTTACCTTTCTCAAATATTTTTCTTTTAACCCACTAAATCATCATATACTGCATGGCCCTTCTCCGATGTAGAAAAGCTGACGTTTTTTAGCAAATATGATGAAATTGTTCA
Organism: Primulina huaijiensis; assembly: GCF_012295235.1. Lineage (NCBI taxonomy): Eukaryota > Viridiplantae > Streptophyta > Magnoliopsida > Lamiales > Gesneriaceae > Primulina > Primulina huaijiensis. The sequence continues at coordinate 356,845 of NW_027358157.1, read as the reverse complement.
GATTTTTTTACTTGTGTTATCAGTTTTAGTCCATATTTGTCCGAAAATGATCCAACATTTTGAGAAGAAGTATATATTTGTCCCAAAAAGAGAAGAGGCCACCCAATTTTCTTCCTACCACTGAATATATATACCATATGCCTGGCCTATAAATCATACCTTTTATTGTTTGTAGCGTGAAGAAAAACTTGTCTTTTCTGGTCCTTTTGATGGTTCTCATCTACTCTAGGAAACCATGCATATGCATTGCCAATATTGGTTTTCTTCCCTCTTTTTCTATGCAGAAAAGAAGTAGGTAATTCTCCTTTAATGGAGATTTGGTAATATTGTTCCTTAGGGTCAATCACAAACTTCAAGTTGTCGTGCAAAACTCAAGTTTACATACTCCAACAACACTTAGATAACCAAGTTTGCAGTTATACGCTTACTCAAATTGTTTACTGAAGTTTAATTAATTTTCCTTGTGTAAAATGACAATCAAGCTGCTATCAGCTGGCACACCGCCCTTAATATTGACCCTTGAATCATAACATTAGACAAAATGGACATTCTAACTGATAAATCGTGTTCGGTGCATTCGCTTCTGCAGGCTTGTATTATCTGAATTGTTAACTGATGTCATTATAACTATTGGCGAAGTGAAGTTCCATCTCCATAAGGTGACTCTTTGAGACTATTTATTAGCTGAAGCGAGTTACAACTTCCACGCGAATAAGTTCATTTTCTGAATTCCTCTTAATTTTTTGTATGGGTGATAATTACATTTACCCTTACAACTCTGCCACAAATTGCGAAAACTGGTATCGAAATCCAATTATGAGATCCCTGATGAAATTCAGTTGGTCGAATTTCCTGGTGGGCCTATAGATTTTGAAATCTGTGCGAACTTCTGTTATGGGATGGTGGTGACTCTGAACCCCTACAATGTTGTGGCTGCACTTTGTGGGCAGAGTATCTAGAGATGACTCTGGATATTGATCTAGGCAACCTCGTTTTCAAGATTGATGTATTTCTCAACTTCTGCATTTTACAGAGCTGGAAAGATTCTATTATTGTTTTACAGACTATTAAAACTCTTCTTCCATGGTCTGAAAGTCTGAAGGTCGTTGTAGCTAGGTGTATAGATTCTACTGCATCTAAAACCTCAGCGGATCCTTCAACAATCACTTGGTCTTACACATACAACCGAAAAATGGCAGTGTCAGACAAGATGGTTCCAAGCGTTATGAAATCCCCCAAAAAATAGAATTTGTTCCTAGAGATTGGTGGGTTGAAGATATATGCGAGTTGGACGTTGATTTCTTCAAACAAGTTATAGTGATGATAAAATCAAAAGGTAGAATGGAAAGAGTTTTAATTGGTGAGGCGTTGAGGACGTATATGGCTAGATGGTTGCCAGATTCTTTAGACACTTTGGTATCTCAAGACCATGTCCTGAAAAATAAGTCTTTGGTGGAAACCATAATTTGCTTGTTGCTTTCTGACAAGGGAATTAGCTGTTCTTGTAGCTTCTTGTTTAAGTTACTTAAAGTCTTCTTTGATCGGGTCTGATGATTTGGTGGGGGTAGATCTGGTGAGAAGAGTTGCTTTTAATTTGGACGAGGATAATGTTAGCGATCTTTTGATTCCTGCAAGGTCTCCACAACCTACCACCTATGATATAGATCTTGTTCAACATCTTGTGGAACAATTTATGACAAATGGAAAACAAATAAGCAAGAATAACAAAAATGATGGTGACTTTGTTTTAGAACACGGATCTTGGTTAACAGTTACGAAACTAATTGATGGTTACTTTGCTGAAGTTGCTTGTGACCTGAATCTCCAGGTCCTAAATTTCATCAAAATATCTCGGTCAATACCTGAGTCAGCAAGACCAATTCACGATGCATTGTATGCTGCCATTAACATCTATTTGAAGGTATCTCTGTTCTTCAGTATGCATCATAAAATTGTGTTTATACTCTTTTTTCCTGATTACTCTTTAACCACTCGGAAAGAATTTATTGGAAAGGTTTCGCTGCATGTTTATTTCTTGACTCCAATAGAAGGTCGGTAAGATTGGAACTTGGACCTAACTCAACCCCAAAAGTTAGCTCAGGGGAGGATTGTCCAAGCTCATATATAGAACTCTCAGGGATTTTATCCAACCGTTGTGGGATAACTAATACACCCCCTCACGCCCAGGAATGAACATCTGGAGCGTGAAGTTTACAAATGACCCAATTATGGGTAGAACGGGTGGTCCAACACATAACGGTAAAACCTGAGCTCTGATACCATGTTAGATTGGAACTTGGACCTAACTCAAACCCAAAACTAACTCAAGAAGGTAGGATTGTCCAAGCTCATATATACAACTCCCAGATATTTTATCCAACCGATCTGGGATAACTAACAAAGGCGATTCCCATTCAAGTATATATGATAACTTAGAAATCAAAGAAATATGATGTTTATTTGATATGATTTTATAGTCATTTCCTTTCAGAAACTTTATTTTCAATATATTTTCACTTTGTATATGGCGGGATATTGGTCTTCTAAGTTGAGAGGGACTAGTAGTATGTTTTAGTACTCTGGGCATTGTGTCGTGGATGTTGATATATTTGTGGTTGAAAGTTAGAATTGTACTGAGCTATTAACATGATCACGATTGGCTAATTGTTTCGCAGGAGCACCTGAGTCTGTCAAAAGCCGAGAAAAAGAACTTGTGTGGGCTTATGGATGCCAAGAAACTGACTCCAAACGCGCCATGCACGCAGCACAAAACAACCAGCTACCACTTCGGGTACTCATTCAAATCCTATTTTTCGAACAGGCTAGAGCAGCAGCCGGTAGTAACATCCAGAGCCAACGAAAAACCGAAGGCAATTGGACAAAAATAACCATAGGTAGTTGCAGATCCCTCAGAGAAGAAAAGGATGGCTTGACGGTTAAAGAAGAGGACTATACCAAGAATGGAAATTTGAAGAGAAAAGCAGCAAGAATACTAGAGGATCTGCGGGACGGCTGCTGCCATCTCGTTCAAGGAGGATCTTTGACAAACTGTGGATCATGGGTAAAGGGCTCGAAACAGAGATGTTAAGAGCTTGGCGACGTCAGCGAGTTCACAGAGCCCAATCTCAATGATCCAAGGGGAGACCAAGTCCTATGGTTTATCTTCAAGACACAGGAGACACTCAGTTTCTTAGAGCATCAAAGTTTAGGACGTACGATCTGAGTAGATTAAGGTTTGGTCTGAACAAAGTTGATGTGGTTATTTATGGTTTTCTGTTGCAGAAAACTCAAAATTCTTGGAATTCTTGCCCTGATGTGTAATTTATGGGGTGTTTTCATCAATTTTATTTATTTATTGTGAATGAAATGAGGTTATAAGATTTCAACTAATGGGATGATTAATCACATTCAATGACCAATTAATTCACCACCAGACCGTTGATCTTCCTTTTTAATGGTTAACATCGAACAACCTTCATCTACCCCAAATCCCATTTCTTGAAACCCTTAATTTTATGGAATTGAAACTCGGGGGGATTAGAATTGGAAAGTTGGATAATTTTACAGCTGGGTCAAAAGAAATAAACAGCTAGCTGAATTCACTGAAGATTTAATGTATATAGTACACATTTGAGAAAGCCAGATTTTATAATTACACATTATCTTAACATCTACCACGCCAAAGCTTAACCAATACAGTAGTACTTGTGCAGGGAACCGCCTCATCTCCTCTGGAAATTGAATGTTTTGATGGCATAGGCAAAAATTACGGTGAAAAGTACCACGAATCCGAGAAGTATAGCCGCAACTGGTCCAAGCATGCTGTGTTTGAACCCGAAGTAACGGTCCAAGAATTGTTCCACCGTTTCGTTTGTGCCTTCAATTGTATCCTGAACTTGTCCAAATTGCGACACTATGAAGCCATACAAGGTGTAGGCCACGGGTGTTAACCAGTAGTACCATCTCCACCATATAGGTATTCTCTGTCACAAGAAATAATACATTCTCTTGTTAGTGTTTTGTGTCTATAGACACCAGAACAATGGATGGTTGTTGGAGAACTTACTGGTCGTGGGACAATAAATCCGGAGAAAAGGTTCCAAAGTCCGTAGAAGAAAGAAGAAACAACCGCAGCAACGTTGTGATTAGGCGTGACAGCCACAGCCATCATGCCATATAATACGAAGTACAAAAGTGAGAAGAACATGAAATATAAAAACCAGAAAAATTTCGCCACGGTCCAGTCGAATTTCATCATGGAGTAGACGATGAGACTGTACACCAGTGATTGTACGAAAACATATGGGATTTCGATGAGAAACTGCAATGGAACGGAAGAGCTTTGTTAGGGAATCTCAGCATCAAAGGTTGCAAAATTCATGCATCTTTTGCTGGTATTTACCTGTGAGAAAGCGTATGGTAAAGCTGAATACATTCCGGCTGCTTTTTCTCGGTAAAAAACCGTTCGCTCGACAGCCACGACAGGCTGAGCTGTGGAGGCGTATTGGAATCCCAGAAAGAGGATAGCAGCATACATAGAACCCATGGCATTGAATAGATCTTGTTGAGTTTTCCTGAGAAACACAACATCATCTCAATAATATTAACAGGAATGGAATAGAAGATGTTGTAGACCTGTTAAGAGGTTTGTTTCAACTTCCTTCGGGCTTACCATTTAGAGCCAAGCTTCCAAAACATTGTCCCGAATATAAGGGCAATGCAGACTGTGAACAAAAATCTCACGGCTGTATAAGGAGGATTCCGCCAGTACGACCAGTGTTGTTTCCACAGGCAAGCTACACATTGCATGAGGAAAGATTGGGAGTATTGGTTATGGAAATACAAATCTTTCGTGCCAGGACGAGGGACACTTAACTCCTTGATCAGGGCTTTATTCCTCCTGCGGAATTTTCTTAAACTCGTGAGATTATTAGCATATAGAACTTTACAAGAATGAAAAGTTTTTTTTATTTTCTTCCAAGGAATGACGGGATAATACTAACCCATATAGTTCTGATTTTTTGTAGTGTTCAGCAAAATCGATCCCCAAAAGCAGTTCTTGTGCTGAAGTGGAGACTTCCAACATCCAGGTTGCGGGATTGATACCGTCTTTAATCTTTTGTACTCCTTCCACTCCTTCAAAGTACTTGATCAAATGGGATGAGTGGTGTCCCAATGGTCCAACATATATATCTTGCCCTCCCCGTTTCATCAAAAATAGCTGCAAAATTGTGTCATTTTAGTGAGTCATTTCATAACCAAATTTTATACATCTGTTTGAACTTCGATTCAGCTTACCTCATCAAATGCTTCAAATATATCTATGCTAGGCTGATGGATAGTGCATACTACAGTTCTTCCGGTGTTAACGGTATTCCTGACAGTTCTCATCACAATTGCAGCGGCTCTAGCATCAAGGCCTGACGTTGGTTCATCCATGAAGATGATAGATGGGTTTGCTACAAGTTCCACTGCTATTGTAAGCCTCTTTCGCTGCTCAGTCGAGAGACCACTGATCCCAGGCAATCCAACCAACGCTCCTCTCAGAGGCGTAAGTTCGACAAGTTCCATTACCTCTTCAATGAACATCTGTAAGCAAATGAGGGAAGTTGTTGTTTACTCGGAGAATCTTAGGCCACAAATAGATTCAATACATAAAATCATGTCTGGATGTACTAACCTTCCTGGTCTTTGCATCAACATCTGGAGGCAACCTTAACCAAGCCGAGAAAATAAGGGACTCGTGAACAGTGACATTTGGTGAATGAATGTCGTTCTGCTCACAATATCCAGAAATCCTAGCAAATGTTGCCTGGTTCTTCGGATACCCTGAGATTGTAATAGTTCCCTCGATGTATCCACCTGTTTTTCTTCCAGCTAACACATCCATCAAGGTTGTTTTACCGGCTCCACTAACACCCATCAAAGCTGTAAGAACGCCTGGCCGGAAAGTGCCGCTCACACCCTTCAAGAGCTCCAATCTATCTTCAGTGGCACCTTGAGCTTTCATTTCCTGCAAAAAATCGAGTGATGAATGAACAACTTATACATGTTTAAGAAACAAATGACATATTTGGAATAAGCATGAAGAGATTGTTTTTCGAAGCAAAAACATACCGCTGGCATGTCAACTGAGTATCTAATGTCATCAAAAGTGAGAGAATGAGGCTCGAATGGCAGAATCATTCCTCTTTTCCGGTTCTCATTGGCTACATCTGCATCTTCTCTGACAGACGAGGATCCAGAAGAGACACTTCTACGCTTACTAGCAGCACCAGGAGCTGAAACTTGGTTAACTAAGTCACCCTGTTGGACATCTTCACTTTCTTCAGGCAACACAGCTCTAGGCTTATCAAATGCTGCAAAATTTTTGGACTGTATTAATTGCTGAATGTTAAAAATAAAGAGCTTGAAAGAATTCAGTGTAGAAACACATACAGTCCAGGAACGTGAGTGCCACAATATAGAGAGCGTTGAACAGAAAGACGAATCCAAATGTAACTCCCAATCCTATCCAATACCAATATGGATAAGGAAAGAACCCTCGGGACTTCAACACTGTTTCTCCCAATTTGACTCCATTCACCAACTATAAAATGATAAAATTCCGCATTAGTTTGGTGTTAACAAATGTGTATACATATAAACATGAAAAAAAAATCTAAACTTGAAATGGACAATCCATTGGCTTACTTTGCTCCAACTGTGCCCTGTGAATTCGTTGACAAGAATCGCGTTTTGCGTGTACATCAATGGTGATGACCAATAACCCCATATCCACCATGGTTTCACGTCATCTGCCATCATAATATGTGATAAGTTATCAGAAACCAGTTTTTCCAAGAGCTCGAGCCCACGAGAGGTGGACTAACAGTAGTTTGTTTTTTAACAATCGTTTTTTGTAAAAAAAATTTGTAATCCGTTATCAACATTTCATACCTCGTGACAGCACAAAGCCACCTAATGCAAAAAGCATGAGCAATGCAAACAGGCCGAATGTGTTCGCAATAACCATAGTCCGTCCCAATGCTCCAATAAGTCTGAACAACGCTCCTGCTGTCTGGTGCAAAGTCAGGAGTAATATGTATTGCTTGAACAATCTGCAATAAAAGAATTCTTGGTCAATAATATTTTGAAGAAAACTGATGCATAAGTTGTTCTAAGGAGCGACATGCATACCTTCCTACGTTAGGATCGAATCCGATGATGTAGTAGGAGAAAAAGGTCCATATGGCCACTTCAACGAAGGTAATTGGAATTTTTAGGATCCAAGATGGAATAGCATATGCCCATGCCGGGAAGAAGGACATATTCCTTTGCTTGTAGAATACAGGAAGCTTGTAAATCGTCATAGCAAGCTCGGACAATCCATTGAACAATGTAAGAATCACAGCGAAAAATAGAGCACCGATATATATGGAACCATCATCGATAGTATCTTTGTGCATCTTGACTCGTAGGAAGACAGTCGTGGCAATCAATGCCAGCGTAATTAGCTGCAAGCAAATATAAAAAGAATTACTGTTAGCAATATGCATTCGACTTGACAGATGTATGTGTAGGAGGAGTTCTGCGTGTAAGTGCATGCCTGGAAGAGCTTGAAGTAATAGACAAATGCATTTCTTTTCATCAACAAATATTCTCTATCTTTGCAGGCTTTCAGGAGTTCTTTCTGTCCAACACCGTACTTGTCTTTACTCAGAGCAGCTGGATGGCTTTTGCTCTTATCGTACGGAATCGCTAGCTCATCTCCTAGTCTTTGTCCGTCGGCATATGACTGGAACGCCTCGGCGAATTCACTCACTGTGATGAACCGGTAAGGCTCATCCTTACGTGCCCAATATTGCTTCTGGTCTTTTTTCGACGTCACCTGTGTATTGTAATTTGAACCTCTCATCAGAACAAATGCAACACAATATCTTTAAAAGGTTGTTATCTTTATCATCTTCCTGCTTACCTCTTGCAAGAAATCGGCAACTCCTTTCCTCCTGGGGCATTTGAAACCCATGGATTCGAAGAAACCGACCACGTTTTCTCTCGGGCCATGATATACAATCCGGCCATCGGACAAGAGGACAATGTCATCGAAAAGATTGTAAGTCTCCGGTGCTGGCTGCAAGAGGGAAATGAACGCAGTTCCCTTCATAATGTGCACATATTGTCGAAGCATATTGACAATCTGGTAAGTCGTGGAACTGTCCAGTCCTGTCGATATTTCGTCCATGAAAAGTGCTTTTGCTGGTCCAACCAGCATTTCACCTGTCGCATTTTGTTTTTTTATATATATAAAAAAACTTCAGTTTCTATAAAAATGTATTCACCACACTCAGTACAAGCTGAACTTGAAAACTTTGATCTTCAAAATATGTTAGCAAGTTTCAATTACCGGTTGTAACACGTTTTCGTTGTCCCCCGGAAATTCCCCTTATCATCTCATCCCCGACCATGGTATCGGCGCAAAGGTCGAGACCCAAAACCTTGAGAATATAATCTGTGACAACATTCGCTTCATCTCCTTCAGTTGCCGCTGCCTGCACCATGTTTGTTTCATAAATATTCCCAGTCAACTTAGAATAAAATAAAAATGATGACTATTAAAAAGTCAAACCCTTGTGAATTAAAATTCAAATTATAGCCTTTCATAGATAGAAATATATTACAAGTTGTTATGAATACAATTTTTATACTAGCATACTACTTTTATATCTTACGATATCTATATCAATTTAGAAAATATTTTTAAAAAATATATTCTTTTATTAAATCTTGGAGCCCCGTCCCGATGAATAAAATATAATAATAAATAACTTATCCGTTTTTCAAAGAAATTATTATTTAATTTTAAAATACAGAAATAGTCGCCTCCGGACAATATTCAAAGCACAAAAGTCTAAGTTTCTAGAAAGATTAAACTTTTCTGGGTGGACAACTCACCGCATCATTTATTCACAGAATAAAAAATTTAAAAAATGCGAATGGGTCCCGCCAATGGGACTTTATTTTTTCACCTTCATGTAGATATCGATATCTGGGTCAGGCTTGATATTTGCTGCTTTCTCCCTCCTTGACAGTTCCGCCAACATTTCTGTTTCAAGAATTATAAAAATTTTATTCTAAAAAACAAAAAAGAATTATAAAATTTTTAAATTAATATTTTCTTTTCAATAACCCAATTTTTTTTTTAAAAAAATGTAATTTCGATGTTATTACCGTATCGATCGCCTACTCCTTGGCATCGAGCAGAGAATGCTAAGGTTTCTCTTACTGTCATTTCTCCGATATGCAAATCAGTCTGGCTGATGTATGCTGCGGTTCTTTGCGGTACAAATTCATTCAGTCCATGTCCATTATAGGTCACATTTCCAGAAACCTGAATATATTTTCAGTTTCTCAATATAATATATATCATATATGGTTGATTATTTTATATATATCTATCTATATATATAAGTAAGATTAAGATGCTGACTTTTAGAGTTGGATCAAGCTTTCCAGCCAAAGCCAACAGAAGGGATGTCTTTCCTGAACTTGGAGGGCCTAAAAGTAGCGTCATTCTGCAGAAAACATTCATGAAAAATGGGTATCCGACAAAAAATTTACTAAATTTCTTGGCTTAATTTTAGTCTTAAATTACCTGCAAGGTTTGACGATTCCGCTGACATCCTTAAGTATGGTGAAAGGCTTCTTTCCACTCGGGAGCAAATGGACAGTGTTCAAAACCCCCTTTAAACAAAAAAAATAATCATAAATTTAGATACAAAATCTATTTTCAGCAAAATATATATACATATTTATGTTATATGTAATTATGGTATATATAGTTTTTCATACCTCCACCATATTGATGATGAAGTTCAGAAAAGTGGGCAAAGACCTGCTCTGGCTAAAGGCTTGTGCATCGATATTCAGATGCTCATATCTCACTTCAATCGTGGGCAAATCAATCCCAACTCTGCAGCAACACATGATTCGAAACAAGAAAATCAGCAACCAGACGCACTAGTTCATTACGCTAGAAAACCCAATAAAAAGCAAAACACGGCAGTACCTATCAATCCTGTTCCGGAGCTTCAGCAAGAACTTCTCGTTATCTTCTTCCACGGTATTCACCAGCCTCTCGACCAAGTTCCTTTTGTCATGGAATCCAAGATCACCAACGTCGATTTCATTCGCGCCTTTCGATCCGAATAAGAGCCCTTTTCTCAGACGATCGAAAGTAGGCAGTTTCTCAAGCGCAGCCCATTTCAAGGCCTCTTCGTCATCCTCCTCACGCGAGGATCGAGAGAAAACTTCGATACCCGTATTCCGCCATAGATTGGAGCTGTTAGCTCTTCCACTCGCTCTTAAACTGCCACTTGCTTTGTACAGATCACCGGGATCCATTTCTTGAGCCTGTCAGCAGCAGAAGTATATGTTGCTCGGAGATTCTCACTCTTTATGGGTTCCAAAATTCTCTTGCTGCTACAGTTTTCTGAGGATTGAAACCAAGGCTTTTCTTGGTGTTCTTGAAATGAAAAAAGAAAGGGAGACAATGTGTAGTAGATTTAATCTTTCTTTATATATATGAGTGGGAGTAGTTTCTCCAAATAGGATCCTTTTTAAAAGCAAAAAATTATCCATGAATGGAACTTGAGAAGCTTCAAGGAAGTGTTCAAGTTCAACTGGCCAGCCTAATTTGACTGGAGGAATTCTTAATATTAGAATAATATTACAGTTATTTATCGGTCAATATTTGCAATTATCTTTTCTTTTCACATATACATTATTATTATTATTGATAGAAACATTTTTGGAATCTCGATACTTGCTTCTACAATTTACCTTAATTCAATTTTTAAATCGGAAGTCATCTCATGATTTTCATTAATTTTCTTTTTTAAAAAAAGAAAGAAATAGCTTCATATATAACTCCAAATTTTAACTATAAAAAATAACACAAATACATTCAATAGATGGTTTACGAGACATGTCAACCATGTCCATATTTTCATTAATAAATAATATTTTTTATAAAAAAAAATATTTTTTCATAGATGACCTAAATAAAATTTCTGTTTTCCAAAATTGACTCTTACAATATTTTTTTAAAATTCAATTAGCATGCATGTAATATTTATTGATAAAAATATATTAACTATTTTTTCATAGATCACCTAAATAAAATTTCTGTTTTCCGAAATTGACTCTTACAATATTTTTTTAAAATTCAACTAGCATGCATGTAATATTTATTGATAAAAATATATTAACTGCAAATATTTTAATATTTGTTGAAATCAAATTTTTACTCCATATATTAATATATATGTTATTATTGATTTAAGCAAAAATTATAAGCGTTTACTTTGCGTAATTATTATTTGAAACGAGCCTTTTTACTAAAGTAATCAGTTAGAATGCGTCTACACATATTATATATATTTTTCTTTAATAAAAATAGGTTCAAAAAAATTACCGGCTCGTATGTAAATTAGACTATTTTTAAAAACAAAACATAGTGTATGTGTACATGTCCATCGGAAATGGAGGCGACAAATACAGCCAACATCTCTCTCAGCCGTAGCATATCTTACACGTAAATATTCGACAATCTGGCAGCTATGCATTCTTGATTGGCGACTCTTAAAAATCTTGAAAGAAAATCTAAAATTTATTTTGAATTTTAGTTATGTGCTTTATATTTGGTTTTAATATAATAGCTTAATTTTTTATTTTATCTTATTTTTAATGTTTTGTTCTTGTTATATATAAGTCATATAGAAGGATATCAGTGTAATATTGATATATTTAATTGTTTCGGGTGAAATTGACAAAAAAAAAATTCCAAGTGAATTAATGAAAATCTAATATTGACAAGTTATATAACTAGACTTAAACACAGACTAAAGGGGGTGTATTCAATCTAAACTTTTAATGACTTTTATGGAATTTTAAAATCTAGAGGTATTCAATTTAAACTTTTATATACTCTATATATGTTTAGTGGTATTCAACATGGATTTTGGTAGAGTTTTAAAAAGTCATGTGGTATTCAAACTTGACTTTTTAAAACTCTCCATAAGTCAAGAGGTATTCAAAAAATCCATAGATTTTCAAGGATTCTTATTTTATTGTTCATGTACAAACCTTGAAGCCTTATGTACAATTATAGAAAATCTAAAATATTCTTCCACCTATACCAAAGATTTTGATGGATTTTCTTTTTTGAAAAATACGTTATCTCTCTTCTATCTCAAGCCATCTCTAGGGTTCTTCACTCTCTCAAAAAAATTTCTTCTATTCAAAGGTATGATTGGTCATTCTTGAATTTATTATATTGCCAATATTTATGTGTAAAAATAGATGAATTGTTGTTTTTTTCTTGAATCATTATGATTATTGTATTTCATACATTTTCTTTCATCTCATAAAAACAATGAATGATCCGACATGTGATGAATTGTGTTTTTTCTTGAATCATTATGATTATTGTATACCAAAGGAGTGTCGATTTGAAATTCTTTGTTTGCTTCAATGAGTGTGGGAAGATAACGCCATTTTTCAGCTGTTAGGAATAGAAGAGTTAGGAGCATAGTAATTTTTCCTTCTCGACTGTGAACCCTTTTATTTTCTTACAAGTATTCATTTTTATTTCAATATATATACTATGAAGGTTTGATGCATTTTTACACGTATAGGCTGATGCATATTTAATGTTCTAACATGTTTGACAAAAAATTTAAGAACTTCATGCTTATATTTTAATATACTTATTGAGATATTTAACTAGTACCTTTTCTTAAGAAATTATAAATGGGCGATTCACAAACAAAATATAATTTGTGGACGACTGAGGAGAGCAATGAATTATTAAAACTCATGGTCGATGCTGCCATGAGAGGATGGCGTGATAAGAATGGGATGCTGAACAAAAGAACAGTGGAAAAAAATATACTTCCTACTCTTAACGGAAAACTGGGGTGTGAAAAGACTTTCGCACAATATCAAAGCCGTTTGAAATGGTTCAAACAACGATACAATAATTATTCTAAGCTTACACGTCATAGTTCTGGGTTTGGATGGGATCCTGAGACAAAGAAATTCACGGCTAATGATGAAGTATGGGATGAATATTTTAAGGTGAGAATCTCAAATTAGAATAATAAAATATACATTTTTCAATTAAAATTAGAATTATTTTTAACACTTGTTGCTTTTTGTTCTTTGACAGTCTCATCCAAAACATGAACATTATCGGACAAGCACTTTTGAAGATTATGAAGATTTGAGAATTGCAGTTGGGAATGGAACAGCCACAGGAAAGTGTTCAATTGGATTAGGAGATGACACTGATGCGAGAACATTTGAGACTGAACAAAATAAAAGTACTAACTTAATAGACGATTACATGTTTGATTACGATAGTGGTGAATTCATTCAAAGTGAAAGGCGAGAATCTTCATATCAGCCTCCACTTCATGAGGACTTTACTTCTCCATTACCTTCTCAACCAATGAGTTCAGAGGTTCCACCAGCCACACGAAAACGAGATAGGATAGAGTTTGAAACAAAATCGAGCACATCAAAGAATCCTGACCAAGATATTATGCATAAGCTCTCTTACAACCTTGAGAAGGTAGCTTCTAAGATTGAATCAATTGGTGATGTAGATGATAATTGTTGGGATGCTATTAAGGAAGTCCCAAACTTGGAGAATCGTACTCGGTACAAGGTGCTTGACTTACTTAATACTAGATCAAAGAAGATGGCTTTCCTGAAAATGACAATCGAAGAGCGCTTGGAATGGATAGACTATAAGTTAAATGGATGATTGATTTTTGGTGGCATAAATGAGTGATAAACATTGTGTTAAAATGTTTACTAATATTTTTTTGAATTGCTTTTTAATTATTGAACTGATAGCAAATTTGAACTTTTGGATTATTTCTATTCTATAATTACTCCGTTTTTTTATTGAACATATCTTGTTTGGTTAGACATATGATGTTTTTTCATGGATTCATAGCTTTTTTTTATTTTCGTTACTTGTTTTATGTCAGGTGGTTAATTTAAATGTCAAATATCAATGTGCACAACGTAGATGAACAAATGGAAGAAGAAGAACTGGGAGAAGAATTACATGAAACTTTTGAGTATTTGTTGATCCAAATTTTTGAGATCCTATATGTGCTAAATGAGCACATAATTAACATTCATAGAGAACGTGTCCATCCTCCCTTAACTAGACAATCAACAACTACAAGTGGATACGATTATATTCATAGAATATTAAAAGAGGATCCAACAAATTTTCGAGAAATTTACAGAATGTACCCCGATATTTTTTTAAAATTATGCACCATTCTTAGAGAAAGAACACANTAACGCCATTTTTCAGCTGTTAGGAATAGAAGAGTTAGGAGCATAGTAATTTTTCCTTCTCGACTGTGAACCCTTTTATTTTCTTACAAGTATTCATTTTTATTTCAATATATATACTATGAAGGTTTGATGCATTTTTACACGTGTAGGCTGATGCATATTTAATGTTCTAACATGTTTGACAAAAAATTTAAGAACTTCATGCTTATATTTTAATATACTTATTGAGATATTTAACTAGTACCTTTTCTTAAGAAATTATAAATGGGCGATTCACAAACAAAATATAATTTGTGGACGACTGAGGAGAGCAATGAATTATTAAAACTCATGGTCGATGCTGCCATGAGAGGATGGCGTGATAAGAATGGGATGCTGAACAAAAGAACAGTGGAAAAAAATATACTTCCTACTCTTAACGGAAAACTGGGGTGTGAAAAGACTTTCGCACAATATCAAAGCCGTTTGAAATGGTTCAAACAACGATACAATAATTATTCTAAGCTTACACGTCATAGTTCTGGGTTTGGATGGGATCCTGAGACAAAGAAATTCACGGCTAATGATGAAGTATGGGATGAATATTTTAAGGTGAGAATCTCAAATTAGAATAATAAAATATACATTTTTCAATTAAAATTAGAATTATTTTTAACACTTGTTGCTTTTTGTTCTTTGACAGTCTCATCCAAAACATGAACATTATCGAACAAGCACTTTTGAAGATTATGAAGATTTGAGAATTGCAGTTGGGAATGGAACAGCCACAGGAAAGTGTTCAATTGGATTAGGAGATGACACTGATGCGAGAACATTTGAGACTGAACAAAATAAAAGTACTAACTTAATAGACGATTACATGTTTGATTACGATAGTGGTGAATTCATTCAAAGTGAAAGGCGAGAATCTTCATATCAGCCTCCACTTCATGAGGACTTTACTTCTCCATTACCTTCTCAACCAATGAGTTCAGAGGTTCCACCAGCCACACGAAAACGAGATAGGATAGAGTTTGAAACAAAATCGAGCACATCAAAGAATCCTGACCAAGATATTATGCATAAGCTCTCTTACAACCTTGAGAAGGTAGCTTCTAAGATTGAATCAATTGGTGATGTAGATGATAATTGTTGGGATGCTATTAAGGAAGTCCCAAACTTGGAGAATCGTACTCGGTACAAGGTGCTTGACTTACTTAATACTAGATCAAAGAAGATGGCTTTCCTGAAAATGACAATCGAAGAGCGCTTGGAATGGATAGACTATAAGTTAAATGGATGATTGATTTTTGGTGGCATAAATGAGTGATAAACATTGTGTTAAAATGTTTACTAATATTTTTTTGAATTGCTTTTTAATTATTGAACTGATAGCAAATTTGAACTTTTGGATTATTTCTATTCTATAATTACTCCGTTTTTTTATTGAACATATCTTGTTTGGTTAGACATATGATGTTTTTTCATGGATTCATAGCTTTTTTTTATTTTCGTTACTTGTTTTATGTCAGGTGGTTAATTTAAATGTCAAATATCAATGTGCACAACGTAGATGAACAAATGGAAGAAGAAGAACTGGAAGAAGAATTACATGAAACTTTTGAGTATTTGTTGATCCAAATTTTTGAGATCCTATATGTGCTAAATGAGCACATAATTAACATTCATAGAGAACGTGTCCATCCTCCCTTAACTAGACAATCAACAACTACAAGTGGATACGATTATATTCATAGAATATTAAAAGAGGATCCAACAAATTTTCGAGAAATTTACAGAATGTACCCCGATATTTTTTTAAAATTATGCACCATTCTTAGAGAAAGAACACCCTTACAAGACACAAGATACATTTGTGTTGAAGAAATGCTTGCCATGTTTTTACTTATTGTTGGTCAAAATACTCGATATTGCTTGATTCGTAAAACATTTGGTCGATCACACTACAATACTAGTCAAAACTTCAACAAGATGTTGAGAGCATTAAACAGCATTGCAGTAGATATGATGGCTAAACCTGGATCAGCTGTACCAGAAAGAATAAGAGAGAGTACAAGATTCTACCCTTACTTTAAAGTAAGTAATGAAATTCTTATATTATTTT
>NW_027358157.1:286188-338998 GCF_012295235.1 Primulina huaijiensis | reverse complement strand
CTATTTTTTTTTTTTATAATTTTTTTTTTGTTTTTTTTATTATAAATATTTGTATTAAATATTATAAATATTATTTAAATAATAGTATAACATTTATTTTATTATTTTAATAATTGGATATTTAATCATAAAAATTAAAGAATAATAACTATTGATTTTTAAAATATTTATTTATTTATGTTAATTATTAATAATTAAAGAATAATTTCATTTATGATTTATAAATAATATAATTTAATACAAATGCAAAAAATTAATATAACACTACAATTCATAATTAAAAATATATTAAATAAAAGAAAATAATTAATATATGTAAAATAAAAAGAATATTTCGATAATATTCTTTTTGGTGAAATATTTGAAGTAAATTGATTGGAGATGGATGTTGTATTTAGTGCAGAAATCACACTATTTTGGTGTAAAATTTACATCAAAATAGATTTTGTGGTTGAATATTGTATTAAATTCAATGTTCTGATTCAGTCCCATAGACAGGCTCTTCTGCATGCTGAGAAATGAGCCTCACGGTGTCCTTCCACCAAGAAAGCTCAGCTTCTTTAAGCTCAAGCTGGTGACTAAGCTCAGTTATCTCTTCTTGTTGCCTTGCTTCCAACACTTGATGCAATCTTCTCTCAAGTTCGAATGGATCGATGCCGCAGAATTGATCTTGATTGCACATCATCAATTGATAAGGCTGCTTGCCAATGTCTTCAAAGCTTGAGGTGAGGCTCATTTCAGGTGCACTATCCTCTACATTTCTCTGTTACAACATATCACAACTTCAAATATTTTGACGATTGGTAGCTTTATCATGAAAGCAAGAAAATGGAATGATTCCATGTAGTGATGGAGCCACGATTCCTACTTAAGAGACGAAACTAACACACTGAAGACTTAGCTAGTGAAATTACACTCAAATCAACAGTTTATATGGGAGGAGGGTTATCGCCCACCCCCTCGTCATGGATTCCAACATATAGTTATCTTTAGGCTTGAACCAACAAATAAGAAAGGATGATCGAAAAAATTAATAAACTAAAATATAATCTGGCAAGCTTACTCTATAAAAATATTTAGCTTGAGCATCTTAATCCAACTTAAACATTGGCCACATTATCAAAGGCGTTGTTTTAGGCCAAATCAAGGAGTAAAGTATGACATAGCAAACAATAGTAGTCTTTATCTGATAGCCCATTTCAATGTGGAGTATCAACAAAAACACCAAAAAATTTCAAGCCCATCAAAAGAGGCAAGCCTAAAAGACTGGTTTATCAAATGTATCCTCTCAAATGTCAATAACACACAAGTTCTTCAAGTCAACGTGGGACTGCAAAATATGATCTCATGAACATTCATACTTGGTCTAAATTAAAGGAATACCTCTTAATGTTTGTACCTGTACATGTTATCTTGTGAACAATTAAATGCATACCTCTGAATGCTGAAGCTTTGAGTATTTTGAAGGGACTTCTGTGTCGACCTGGAGTTGCATACGATCTAATTCAGCCTCAAGTTCGTCTCCAATTTGATCCATTCCTCTACTATTTTCTCGTATATGTTGACCACTGCTGAAATTTACTTTGGGGCTTTCAAAATTGTGGGAAGATAAGTACTGACTACAAACGGTTTTTTCAACGTATGATATTTCCTGGATATCACTAAGGTTAGGGAAAGATGAAGCCATCATAAAATCAGAGCAATGCTCCTTTTCTTGATTATTTTGAAATTCAGTTCTGAAACTTTGAAACAAAATCTGCATTTGTCTGTGCAAATTCACCATTTTGTTCAGCTCATTTCTACTAGCAGCAATCAGAAACATAAGACCAAATCCAACTCCAAGATTGAAAGATGCCTCTTTCCCAATTTCTTCTGTGTAATCAAATGAAAATATTTAGTACTGATTTCCACTCAACAATGATTAATTGGCTGTTCTTTTCGCAAAGAAGGACCCAGGGTATGTGGACTGGGAGGAAAATCTCTATGTCTAATCATTTAAAAAATGTACGCAAATGAAATATTTGAAGAAACTGAAAAATAACAACAGCTCTGTGCGTGAGTTTGGACTTTGGCTTTTCGAGTTCACTTAACAGTCACTCTTGTCAAAATTAGACTGCAAGCAAGCAACTCTAGATAGCTAGTTCTAACTCGTCCTATCTTAAATGCATTTTTTCTGTTAAAAAATTATTTCATTTGCTCTATATATTCAAGTGAATGACATCTTTTTGAATACCAAATGAGATGGTGATCTTATTTAAAAAGGTAGATTCTCCTCCGAATTTGAGTGGCGCATTTCAATGAATTACAAATTGAAGTGTAATAGTGGTCAGAGTACAGAAATTTCACGATGCAAAACAACTGTGAAGCAGTGAACATGATTAAAGTTGTATAATGATCAGAAAATTAAATTATTTAACGAATAAAAACTGTTTGATCGTATCAAAATTATTTCGAAACATGAAAGAGTACACCGCATACTAGTTTCAATGTGAATATCAATAAATAAAAAAGGTCTAGTCGTTTAAACTGAAATCACCTGAACTTTTGGGTGCAAAAGAAGGAGGTGACCGTCCAAAATCCATCGAACCGTTCACCCGCCTCCTGTTAACGCCAAAATTTTCCCCGATCTTCGGCATTTCCCAAATTTTCCCCATTTCATTTTTATCACCCCTGGAATTTCCTCCATTCAACCATCGAGACAAAATCAATCGAGGTGAAATACAAGAAGCGAAACTCCGGCAACTCCGAACTCTTCTCTTTCTGCATCGCTGATCCATGTCCGCCGCGACTGTGCCATCATCCATCATTTTGGGACAATCTGAAACTTGACTGAAGCCATTGTGCTCTTATATAGCGAAAAAAAAACTGTGGCTGAATCAAGAGTTGAATGAAATGGATCGAAAATTAAATATTAGTTCCCACTTTCCATTAGTGCAGAGAGAGAATCGGGAAATGGTTTGGTGATTGATCAGAGTGCATGCAGTATTGCAGTTCACGGGTTGAGAGAGACAGGGTTCAAATTTTTTTAGCATTTCTCCATATTAGTATTTATTGTGGCATCTAATCAATCTAAAGCAAAATCCAAAAGTTGGTGGGCTTTTAATGCCAAAGTTGAAACATTGTTTTTATCATTGTTTTTATAATACGACGGAAGATCGAATTGATATGTCTTAAAATTAATTGTTCACTGGGACGGTCGGATTAAAACATCATTGTATCATATAAATAATAATATAAATTTTATACTTATAAATATATTATACATATTACAAAAAAAATCTAAAAGAATTGAGAATCGGTCCAATCGATTTTTGATCGGTTTTGACAAGTTCAATACCAGTCCAACTGGTTCTTGATCGGCTTATCGAATTTGATCATTTGACATATGAAACGGTTTTTGGTGGATTGAGTTGGTTTAAATATTTGAGTTTATATCAATTATTATGTTTGATAAAGAGACTAACAATCTATCAATACTAAACCTTGTATTTTTCGTGCAACAAAAATTTGAAGATTTTTCGATATAACTTTCACGTGAGCTTCCCCTTCCCCAATCAGACTATAATGAGCAAATCATAATCGAATTGGGATTGAACGTGACGTTTGCATCAATGGTAGATTTACATAGATAGATAATATGTTGGTGAATATGGTCCCGATATTTATTCCTTCACTTCATACATGTGATTGAATTGTCCATTGCAAATTAGCTTTACCCAATAAAATAAATAATTTGCCATAAGTTTAAAGATAGTATCTGATTATACATATATAAAAATATAACGATGCTAGAAGACAAGTGAAATTTTATGAAATCAAACTTTAAAGAGTCGATCACATTAGTTTTATATGCAAATGTAGAGTTATTTGGTCCATTTTTTTTCAAACATCCATAATTTTGAAAAAACAAATTATCATATAATACTGTAAGTTGACATAACATAAATTTATTATTCGTGTGTTTTTTCCTCACATCACAAAAAATTAATTTTTTTTGTCCAATATAAATTTTTATTATTATTCATGTGTTTCTTGATAATTTTTTTACTATATAAATTTATTTTTTTTGGGTCAAATATAAACAAAAAGTCATTTTTATTATCTATATTTATTATATATTACAGTATATTAACACAATATAAAAATTATTCTTTAACTCATAAAGATTGTTATGATATTAATAAAAATAAATGATTTATTTTTTTGTTTTTATTAAAATACTCAAAGAGAAGAAGGAAAGTCGAAAGAAAATTGTATACACGAAGGATAGATTCCTCTGAAGTCATTGCAAGCAAAATGTCAGCATATGTTTGTTTGTTTGTTTGTTTGGAATGCTCAGCCACCCCCACCCCTTTCACACTTGTACCTAAAATCTCAACTCAATAAAAATAGACGACAAGGTCCAAACTTGAGCGTTCAATTAGTCTCATTTTCCATCAAATTAAATGTGAAAACTGATCCTTCTTTCTTGATATCTAAACGTCGATGGACTTAAAATCAGAAGCTTCTTTTCGGGATTCTCTATTTTCTTTAACAAGTTATCTTTAGGATATATCGAAATATATTATGCTATGAAATGATCCAGCCAGGTACATAATCCAATATACAACTCCTTCGGCATAAGTCCCTCGTAGGTTTAAGTATCCTCTAATTTCTCTTTGTCTCTCCGCTCCACTGTCGTTTTTAGTGGAATAAACCAAGTATTTGCAGCCTCCTAAAACAACTATAACTTTATAATCATCTTCATATTTATCAAAGCAAAGTCCATGACTTACGGAACAACGGCCATGGACGGAGGGGCAAGAAAGGGTCGAGTAATTATTTCTTGTGAATGGGTTCAGTAACGCATACTTCTGGCAAGTTGGGCTAAAAGAGCCCTTAAATAAAACGATTCATTCACAGCAGTATAAAAGGTTGGCAGACTCGAATTCTTTCGATGGAAATTGAACTGCCGATTGCACCTCAAATCCCTGGCCTTCAGACTTGATCAATCTATATCTTCCATCAAAAGATGAAGCTGTCAAAAGAAACATTGGGAGTTGGACGTTTTTGATTGGTTAAAAGTGAATCAATTGGCGAATCCCGAATACTTGATTGTGGCGCTCCATGATCTGCAGCCGGTTCTGAATCGGAGAAGAGACTTGACAGGCAGTCTTGAGAGTATGTTTTGCACGATATCCACAAGGAAAATCAGAGGTATCGTCTTCTATTGCTGGCTTTTTTTGTTGGTTTTTCATACCGTCTCTGTACTGAAGAAGATTCTGCCAATTTTGTTCTGTCGAAATATTTTCATACCAAAGATATGGAAAAACTAATTAAAAGTTGAATTGATTATTTGTAAATTAGATTACGTACTTTATCGAACAGGCAAAGGTCAAAAAAGTTTACCTTATATGCTGACATTATAATTTGATAAACATTTTTTAAAACCGTTGAATACTGTGTACATTAATTAAAGAGCAAAAACAAAAAGGTTTACCGGCCACCATAAGGTACCAGCATTTAATGTAAAACACAAGGGAAAGAAGGTTTCCTCACGAAGTCTAACCCTTCACCCACCCACTCGTTTCCTTTTTATTGGCGAAACTTCAACGCCATCCCCCACTTCAAAATCCCATATTTCCCCCTCTACATTTTGCAATCATTATCCAATCTTTCATAATTTCATCGACACCCATCTTTCGGCCTTCTTTTATTTGATGTTTCGGAGCTTCAATAGCGCAGTGTTAACGTTCATATTGATTGCTGTAGTCTTTAAAATGGCGCAAAGCACCAGAATTGATGAGCTGTTGAATCTTGATTATTTGAGAAAGAGCTTGGTTCGCCAAGAAGACACCATTATCTTCTATCTGATTGAGAGAGCGAAATATCCCAGAAATCTGGCCTTGTACGAGGAAAAGTGTGTTCCCGAGTCATCGGATTCTTTGTTTGATTTCTTTCTCAAAGAATCCGATGCTCTTCAGGCCAAGGTATACTCTTCTTCTTTCCCTTTTCATTTCTTTTTTAATTTCCAATTTTAAAGGAACTGATCTGGGTTATGGTCATAAAATGTGTGAATTTTGTTAGTATGTGCCAACAAAATGCTGACTAACTAACCCAGTAGTTTATTATTTTTTCGATAGTGACAATATGAATGTTTTGAATTCTTAAATTGATTCTTGTAAAAATCAGTTGTTGGTTCAAAATGCTCATTTGAATAATAATATAAAGAAGAATAAGTCATCTCTGTGTGTGTCTCTTTATATATATTTGTTTATTTATGTTACGTTGTCCACCAACCGTGTCTACCTATATCAAAATTGTATATCTAATTAATGAATGTCACATAATTGATGTTAATATAGTTGATCATTGATGTTAATATAGTTGATGGATATTGGGTATCATAACAAAATTATATATAATATATTTATTTATTTATGTTTCTTCAAGAATAATTGGGATGTATTAATTTTTGTAATTCATATGGCTTGGTTGATGAGTTTTTGGCCCTGGTGCAGAGTTTGAACCATCATTTGTAGTTATCTTGAAATATGCCAAGCTCAAATTTTTGGAAGATTGGTCCATGATTTGTGGTCAACTTTGGCTTCTTTAGGCCAAGGCAACTTGAATGTACCTTGAATGAAAGGATTGTGTACTTTTTTTAGTTTCAAGTCCTACCCAATATAATAGTCATTTATGTTTGCTTGAATTTTTTTTATGGTTTGCAAAGTTTATGTTTATGCCATATCGTACAATTTCTTCTTACATCAAAATTTGATAATACCATTTCTCAGCGTGGTTCAACTTCAACGTGCGTGCTTTGATTTGTGCCAAGAGCCATAGGATCCAGAGTACATGTGTTGCACCTTAGTATGCGTTATGCCTTCAATAATTATGGTTGGATTTTTATTAAATAAAGTTTTTCCACAAAGCAAGCTAAGAATATATATAAAGCTATAAATAGGAATTTTGTAGTTAGAAATTTTACTTTGATTTTGATCAACCGTGCAAGGTTGGTCGCTTGCTTTGAGCAAGTGTGTTGTGGTTGTGGCAGGTGTCTTATCATATGGTGCATCTGGTTCAAAAACAAAGAAAAGAAAATTAAAAACCATTGCCTCGCAGTGTTGCCCATTTTCTCTGCACAAGCGTGTTACATCAGTATTTTTTTCCTCGTTTTGTCTTTCAAGTGCGTGGCGGAGTGATACTCGAAGGAAGCCCATCTCAGTGATGGCAAAAATTAGCTCTTAGGATTAGTTTGGTCGGTTCGCTTTCATTCCTCTGCGGCCAAACTGACCGAAGAACATGGTGTTTTTGTAAGATTTAAAAAGAAGAATCATGTTAATAGACATTTTGCCAATGTCTTTGATGGTCATACAACATAAAAAGTGTATATCTAGGACTACTGGGGTGTTGGTCTCAATATTTTTGTATATGAAAATGAATCCAGTAGATTTTGAATTAGAAGCCCAAATGAATAATGTTTTATTATTGTGTGAAGTTTACGAGTAAAACTTTCCTCTGGTTTGTTCTCAGGCTGGTCGTTACACATCTCCAGAAGAGAACGCCTTTTTCCCAGATAAGTTACCAGCTCCTTTGCTGCGAAGTCTCAACTCTTCTACGCAGGTAATGATTGATGACTAACTGAAGTCTTGAGATTATTTGAGCAATTTTACCAGTATTCTGTATCGATTCATATGTTTTCTTTTACACTAATGCATTGTTTTTCAGATCTTGCATCCTGCGGGAGCTTCCATCAACGTAAATGACAAAATCTCACATTTTTACCTCAAAAAATTGCTTCCTTTGATTACTAGTGAGGGAGATGATGGCAACTATGCCGCCACTGCAGTCAGTGATTTAGATTGTTTGCAGGTAAAAAAAATATATGCGTAAACAATTTTTTACCCACAACATGAATATTGGATGGTAAGATAAGAGCAGAGTTCAAAGTTAAAGACTAGTCTGGTGCAAGATCATCTGAAACTTGCTAATCTTTCTACGATTTCTCATGTCGCAATGTTCATATTTTATAGGCACTTTCAAGAAGGATTCACTTGGGAAAGTTTGTAGCCGAGGTTAAATTCAGAGATGCCCCCGCAGACTATACACCAGCTGTACATGCTAAGGTAAAAACACAATTCACTTATATCTCAAAATTATAAACCCCCAAGAAGAAGAAGCAGTATCCAATCATATGTAACTTGAATTCTAGCAGAACAGAGAAGCTTTAATGGAGTTATTAACTTTTCCAAGTGTGGAAAAGGCGATCAAGAAAAGGGTGGCAAAAAAGGCAATGATATTCGGTCAAGATGTGGATCTCCAAGAAAACGACACTAATGGCAAGTACAAGGTTAATCCCTCAGTCGTTTCTCAGTTATATGAAGAATGGGTGATGCCATTGACAAAATATGTTGAAGTTGAATACCTTCTTCGTCGTCTCGAGTAAAGGTTATTTGTAGCATAATACAATCTTCAAATGATTTATGAAGCCTTCTTACATAGTTAGGAATTGAAGAGGTTTTTGGAATAAATATTGCATCTTTGTAATGTCATTGTGTAGGGAACATTTCACATTTTCTCCCTAATTTTTTAATGAAGTTTATTATGATGTAATTCGGTGGCGTTTAATGAAATGCTCCCTTCGATATAGGCTTTCCAGTTTTTTATTTTAAATATGTTTAAAATAATTAGAAGTGCCACCAGTTTCACCTCCATCTCTATCTTCACCTTCATTACCTGCTACTTGTCAAATGCATCACTCAAAATCGTCAGGTATTCAGTCTAATCTACCATCATCATCATTGCTTCTTCAATTAAGACAAGAGTCTCCGCCACTACAAACATTGGAATCAGTACCACCACCTCCAACTCCACCACAGCCTTCTCAATCCAAGCCTCACTTATCTGTTCCAGTACTGCCAACCATAGAAATTTGCTTTGACTGTAAAATGTCAGGTCACATTGGACTGCAGTTGCCAATGCCTCATCCACCACCTCATCCCCCACCTTGTACTGCATACACTACATCTTTGTCTTCCAGTGGACAATCATTTTCTCCATCTTGCTGCTCAAAGATGGCTTCTACTCCCTGTATTGACCACTCACAGGTTATTTTTGCCCGAATCTTCCACATGTCCAATTCTTATTCCAGAAACCAATCATCTGGCCCCCTTCCACACCCATCCTCTGTGAAAAAGGCACTTCCGTCTATAGTATATTTCCTCCTCCTCCGCCACCTTTCTTAGAAAAAGCTAAATCACCATCTATATTATCTTTTCCTCTTCCTCCACCCTCCCTCCCTCAACAACTACATCTCACCAAAGTACATTTGTAGTTTTAGCCTTTTAGGACATTGTTCGGTGAGATCTGCTAACAGCGTTGTCCAAAGAGAAAATAAGATGTATCAAAAAATAGTTAACTGATCCAAAGTGGCCATTAGATCTATCAAGCTTTTCTTGATGGGGAAAAAAAAAAGGCCCTTATTGGGCTGAATGTTGACCCGTTTATATTTTAAATGGATCCGGTTATTATTTTCTTTACCAAAAAAATCGTCGTCGTTTTTAGCTTATCTAACGTGAATATATTAAGTTTATGATAGAACTTAAGGATAAACAAAAAATTATTTAAACGAAACTAACGGGGAAATCAATGGAATTCAAACATTTAAAATCAAACTAATTTAATCGATTCCACTGCTTATTTTCATTTAACAGAAGTTTTGTTCGCCCTTAATTTTGTTAAAACTATTTTTTTTATTAATATTCTAAATTTTATTATTTTTGTCATTTCTAAATATTTTTAGCATCATCATATATTAAACAATTTGATTTAATATCTTTTTAAATAAAAAATCTAGATTATGTAAACCAATTTATTAATAAAAATTAAAATTTTATATTAAATATTTATTGTTTTTTAAATTACAATTTTTTTACCAAAAAATCGATTAACTCGGAATGCAAAACAAAATAAACGATTTTAAATTCAATTCGGTTTATTTAGTTTTTTTTAATAAAAAAATGTATTACAATTCGTCAACTATCACGAGATTAGACCTCAACTATATCAGCCCCCACCCCTACACAGACAAACACATCATTTGACGAGACCACTGTACAGCACACGAGAAAGCACCAAAAGCCGTAATCCATGGCTTTTCTCTGATTTATTAATCATTATAATCACGCATCCAAAGCCAATTTTGCCTACTTTCTACCAAAAAAACCCATGTCTGGAAACAAAAGTCAATTGCTTTGGATTCTGCATTGACTTCAAGAATGACAATATTAAAATACTCAAAGGGAAGAAGAAAAGAAAATTGTATACACGAGGGATAGATTCCTCTCAAGTCATTGCAAGCAAAATGTCAACATATGTTTGTTTGTTTGTTTGGTAGACTTTGGGATGCTCAGCCACTTCCACCCCTTTCACACTTGTACCTAAAATCTCAATCTCAACTCAATAAAAATAGACGACAAGGTCCAAACTTGAGCGTTCAAATTAGTCTCATTTGCCATCAAATGTGAAAACTAATCCTTCTTTCTTGATATCCAAACGTCGATGGACCTAAAATCAGAAGCTAAAAAAAGGTGATAATAGGGTCCCTTTGTTACTCACTTTTGTCACCAAAAGTCACCAATGGAAACCCCATCGGCGCCGTGATAACACTAAGAACTTCTCTTTTTCCTAGTGAGAATTAAATTCTCTGTTATTTATTTAATTCTTTTAAATCTGTCTTAACATAACCTTTTCAGCTTTTTCTTTTTCCCACAACATCCCACCCACCCGTGCCTCATTCTTAAACAAATCTTTTGTCAAAATGCAATCTTTTGCTTTACTCTTTGTCAACCCATGAATCCTTGGGTATAAAATGAGCTCAATCTGAGCTTCCCACGGAACTTCCTCGACATAAGCCACCCCCACGGCCCACAGGCCTAATCAAGAATACTCCTATTCTTTGATCGTGCTACGCCCGTTTTTTTGTTTCTTTCTTTCATGAAATGGAGATTGGGGAGGGTCTTGTTCTGAGAGAAAAACAGAAGAGAAAGTTTCTTGAAATCTGCGAGGATTCAAGATCTTTGCTTCAAGAACTCAATCAAGATCTTCTTGAAAGAGTTCTTTCATGGCTGCCTACATCTACTTTTTTACGCCTGACTTCAGTGTGCAAGAAATGGAAATCAGTGGCGGATTCTGCCACTTTCAGGCTCGCTTGTTCTCAAGTTCCTTTTCGTGATCCATGGTTTTTCATGGTGGATTCTGATCCCCACCTTAGCCAGCATCCAGTGGTCTTCGATTCTGCCGAAAAGAACTGGAAAAAATTGAATCCCTTGCCTCTGGTCCACCCGAAAAAGAATCAAGAAACTTGCAGCAATTCCATACCCGTTGCTGCATCAGGTGGGTTGATTTGTTTCCACTCCACAAATGGTGATTTTACTGTCAGCAACCCTGTCACCGGATCAACCCGCCTCCTCCCGGCGCTAAATTCAATTTCTCAGCAACCAATTCTTTCCATTTCGATGGCGGCGAATTCCGAAAGATTCAAGCTTGTTTTAATCTTGGACCAACTCCCAAATCTATCGTTCAAGATGTACAACTCGTATACTGATCTATGGGAAGAGGAAATTTCCCTCAACCAAAAGATCAACAACTCTGTTCAAGCAGAAAAAAACGATGATCATTCGCAGTATTTCTTGACCAGTGGTAACGTAGTGTCCGCAGATATGCAGAGGAGCCCATTTAGGCAGTACTCAGCGGCACTCACAGTTGAAAATGGAGACGAAATTTTGTATTTCCTTAGCTCCTCCGGCACGGTGGTGTCCTGCAACCTTACCCACAAGTTATTCTTCGAGTACCCGAGACTACTGCCTGTTTTTTCAGAATTCTCAATTGATATTGTTGAGTGTGGGGGGCAGATGTATGTTGTTTTGCTTTCGGAATTCTTCGAAAGCGCGAGTCTTCGGGTATGGAAATGGGATGAAAATATGCATGCTTGGCAGCAGATTGCAGCAATGCCACCAGCAAGTTCGCATAAATTTTATGGCAAGAAAGTGGATATAAATTGCAGTGGAGCTGGCGATGAGATGTTAGTGTGTTTGTATTCTGCAGAAGTATGTAGTTATGTTATGTGCAATTTGGTCAGAAACGAATGGATTGAATTGCCACAGTGCTACACAGAAGATGATAAAACCAGAGAGTTTGTTTGTGCTTTCTCTTTTGAGCCTAGGATAGAAGCTGACATCTGAGAAGAAGAATTGACACTTAAAAGGCCCAACTTTTTCTTTTGTTTTATTTTATTCACTTCTTTGCAGTATTTGTATGATTTAGCAAAAAAATTATGAAATCTTTCATTATATATTTTATTTATGATCCGCTACATATGAATTCTTCAGCATATTTAATTAATATTGGCTCTGAATTAGATACTAGGGGAGTCCTACCCCATTGGCAGACTATACTTCGCATATATATAACATACAAGAGATGTATGTATCAAGAGCTTATTGCCAAGCTCATATTAATAACTTACCAAAATTTACATATTTTCGAGCCTATTGCTTAGCTTCAAAAGTGTCCTGTTTCAAGCTCCAAAACACGACATACGGCATACTCAACAACCATAGCGAGATCCTCAAACTTTCTATTAAGCATCGACAGTACAATGAGATCCACATTATTTCCAAGCGATTTGCTGCAAATCTTCCCCAAACTAACAATGTGAGACATCTTTCTCCTCAGCGTGTACGCCTCGAACATCAGGCGGTCACCCCTCAGGTGCGGCACCCTGTGCAGAATGGATTTCAAGTCTCCCATCTTGAAAACCAGGCCATCCACATTGAACAGAAGGTTCAAAGTTTGGGAATTGAGCATCTGCTTGTTTTTTAGTCTGGGAATCAAGTTTACAAATTTTGTAATTTCTTGGAGCTCCCGAATGCTAAGGGTGATTGCATCACGTGCTTCCAGCTTCTGGAGATATATTTCTTTCCTGTTGTGAGGGTGTATAGCATGCTCGGTTGCTGAGGCCATAGAAATTGTGAGGGTGACAAGTAAAAGAATTGGGAAAATCATTGAGGGATTGATCATTATTTTGTTCATGATTTTTTGTATTTTTATGAAGAGGGTATCAGTGAATAAATCTTGCTTGGAGTTGGGGATTTGAATGGCAGTGTACAATTTATAGTAGCTTTTGGTGTTTTATTCGAGAAAGTAACTAAGTTGTGAGGTGCTTTTGGTGTGATTTGAGTTTGTTGAAAACAAGAACTAATATCCTTTCATATCTTGCGGTACATTTTAGACTTTAGCCATAGGTCACGTATCTAGAAGTAATACAAACAAACTATTGTTAAACACGGATAAAGATATATTGTAGCAGCCGCAGGACACACATGGGACTGTGGAATGCGTGAACCTAATTTGACAAGATTTGTACATATTTGAACTTTCCCTGTATTTCATAAACTCAAATTATACAAAATTGCTCATTGTAAAACCAACCATAACATTGTGTTATCGATTTTTGACATCGGTTCATGAATGCACAAACACCATATGCTATTCATTTCACTTTTAAGAAAGTCGAAAACATGCACATACAACCAATATTGCGATTCATTAAGAAAGTAAAAACATGTGAATACAACTAGCATTGTACCTCATTAATAAACATGAAAGACATTTACGGCCTAAGCTAAGAGATGAGATATCATCGAATTATGAGAATCTCGATCATGATTATTGACACTAGGGATTATGTCCAGTGGAGAAATTAGCTTAACAAACTCCCTCAGCTCTGTGAAGCTGCTATGTTCACTGTATGGTACCTCGTACCTGAAGGAAATGTAGTAAAACAATCGAAGTTCAAGCTTCAGTTACTACTTAAAACAATAAATCCATATGTACAAAAACTCGAGCTAGACCTAATGCAACGTAACTTCAGTGAACTGATAAGTGGCATGGCACCAATTGGTGTTTGCTAGGCAAAATTTTACTATGTTAACGGAAAAATAAACTCTTTTACATAAATATTTTATAATGTTGGTAAATTAGTTCACCTTATAATGGTGCCCTGCTGCCACATTTTCCCGGTAGACTTCTTTCCTTTTCCAAATGACCAGCCAGTGGGGGAGAAGGCATTGGCAACTATCAGACTATATCGACCCTGTCAGAAATTGAATGAACTAGCCATGCATAAATTAAATTACAAAGACGAAAATTTGATGTCAAGCTGTGAAACCAACACAGTTATGTCTTACTTCGAGAACAAATAAAATTTATGTGATCCATCCATGAGCTTGACATATTAAGGAAATCTATTTACCATGTACTGGTTAGACATATGCTTCATCCGTTTGAAACTGGCAATGGTCCACATGGGCACAACATGAATATGGCTCTCTTGTTCATTTAATGTAAGCCATTGCATATTTTCCTGTTGCAGATCCAAACATTCCAAGGAAAATGATCCTGGCCTTTGTGTTGGGATTGGGCGGCGCCATCTGCAAAGATTGAGAGGAACGTGTTGCTTGTTTTCAAATTCGACTAGACAATAGAATGGAGGGAAATTAGGGGATTCACTATTTCTTGGAATGTATAACGTTCTTGCCAAAAATAACTCACAAATATTGAAATAATAAATAAATAAAATTTTCCCTTTCATACAAGTCTCAGAACTCAGAAGTACGTGCTATATTTTGTTTTTCGATTTTACTAAATATATAGGTCAGATTTATGTTTAGCATCATTTTTTCTTATTTTTATTAATATATGTTTTTCTATTTTACTAAGTCTTGAAATGCATATAATTATTTCTTGAATTATTTAATAAGAATAAAATTAAAAAAAATCGTTCAATAACATTTTTAATATGTTTAAATAACAAGCAACTCTATACACATTCAGGCCGGAAATTGTATATCATATGCTTTTATTTACATAAAATAACAATATGTGCATCGCAAAAATAAAATACTCATATGTTTAAAAAAACAAAAAAAAAATCTATATATTTTAGACGAATATGATATATCATATGCTTTTATTTGAATATTTAAAAATTCTGTTATAAATATTAAAAGTTAATGAAAAACATAACATTTGATCATTTTTCAATGTCGTTAAACAAACTTATTTTCAATCTTTTTTAGTATTCTTAGCCAAAATGACAACTAATACATGAAAATTTAAGAATTATTTTTCTCATTTAATAGCAATTTCATATCTTCTTTTTCAATACAATCTCAATGTTGGACAAAATATGCTGCTTTCCGATGCTACATTCAGTATCCAATAAAATATCTCAACAAACCAACAGAGCTCAAGCTCGCGATATTATGAACCGAATATTCTTAAGCTCGAGTTCGGTTCGATAAGATTAACAAACGATGTTTTTTACACCGAGCTCCGAATAACTTGATTCGTTTGCATCGTATATTTGTTTATGTATATTCTCTATGAGACTTGGATATGAATAGGGCATAAGCATATGATTGAGTGTGCACCTGACACGATTGCCTTTGTTTCTTTCCCCCACATTGTATGATGTACAATAAATTACAAATATTCGTTTGGGGATTGCCTTTGTTTCTTTCTCCCACATTGTATGATGTACATTCAACTACAAATATTCGTTTGGAGATAATGCGGTAGCCGTATTTGAGCGGTTCTGTTGGAGATAGCGCATTCAGTGCAATAGTCTTTATCGATTTGGAGGATAGTACGTGATGTTTAACCGGTAAACGTCGTTCCATTGAACTTCTAAAAAAATGTCAATTTTCTTGTTCAGTACAATCAATCTTCTTTGCACTAAGTCACTGTTTGCATGTCCACGTTACGCACATCACTTTGTAATTTTGTGATGGGTTGTAGTCCAATAAAATGCAACACTTTTGAAAATGATTGGAGGACTATGTCTGAGTGGTCAGATAACTGGTATTTTTTTATTATACGAAAATCCATAAAGTTATTTTTCGATGTGTATCGAGTAAACTCTCGAATTAACTCATAATCTGTAAATCTCGTTAATCAAATAAATTATCAGATAATAGACTTTAATTGATTGCTATGTGTTGAAAAATCCCAAAAACAATTAACCAAGTCAAGATAAAAGGCAAAATTAAGAAACAAACTATTTATGCAATGAATAAAGACAAGATGAAAAAAATAGAATCGGTTAAGATCAGTGGCACAGCCACATGCATATGGGTGGTCCAATTTTGTTAAAAAAAATTATATCTAAATTTTGTATAATTTTAGAATAATATGATATTAGCTCAGATAAATCAATTTAAAATAATAAAAATTTTAGAATTTAAAATTCTAATCTAATTAGAACCATATTTCTGATTCATGTCACTCGTTACTATAATAGCAATGCTAATACTAATGTACGATAGTTGGAAGGATCCAAGTGCTAAATATAGCAGCTACTTTAGTCAGCTATGGAATTTTGGCACAATAAAAGAAGTGAGTTAATCTGAGGACTAATTGTCACTTCAAACTCAAATGCCTTGTGCTTTTCAGCTTTAATTATTTTGTTGAATTTTGACACGTAATGCACAAGCATTCAGGGCAATAATGAAGATAAATATTTTTTTTTTAAAATTTAAATTAAAAGTTATCAATTTTTGAAATTAAAATTGTTGGAGTTGAAATAAAACAAAAAGAGAAATTTTAACTATGAAGTTAGATGGTAAAAATGATATATTTGAAATTCCAAAAAAGTTTCACTAACACATAAAAATTAGTTTCTATAAATATTTTAACTTTAATTAATAATAATAACATAGATATACATATTTAGTTATCAAAATATTTTTTAGCGTATAATGACCATTTATTAACAGTTCAATTCAAAAAATGCGAACTAATAAAATGAAAGGGCAGAAAGGAAAATAACGGACGCCCATTGAATTCAAAAGCAAATACAAGTCGCCAAAGTCGCCGGCAAAGGGCTCTGGCGTCGTCAAGCGTCATCCTGCCCCGGAAAACATAGAGCGAAGATAAATAAAGAGAAATTAAAGTAAGTTGATGATTCACGCCGATATTCACTTTATTTAAACTCTCTGTAAAGCAAAAGTACAATTCAGAAAAAGTTACTATGAAGATTCTTCTTCAATTTTACTCTAGCTTTACATTGCCCGCCCATTATTCCCGATTGATGTTTGAAAAAAAAATTGATTTTGGAAAAATTTATGGGTTCTTTTGCTTCATTCTCTGCCTTTCTTCTCAGTTTATGACAAAAGATTTGATTTTTAATGAAAATTTCAAAATCCATGTATTCTCTCTGCTTATAATGCTCCATTGACCACTTTTTGTTCCAAAAAAGCATATAAAGGACACCATTTATGCTTCTGTATTTTCGGTGTTTCAAATAATAAGCACTGCGGCGGTATATTCTGTTCTCTTGCATGTATACGACTTTCAACTTTTTTTTTCCCTGAAGAGACCCGGCCTCTTTGTTTTGCGAAATATCTTAATTTTCAGACAAGTAGTCCCCTTGTATTGCATTTTATTCCGAATTTGGTTGAAGCTGTTCTAAATATGGGTGGTGGTATTTGGGGACGGGGAGGAAGAGTGGAGTTGATAAACGGGAAGGGGTGTTCAAGGAGATTTTTTGATTTTTCTTCCTCGTTCAGGGGCATTAACTCCTCTCCGTTGGAGTCCATGTCTCCTGCTTCAACTGCCTCTATTACTTTGGGAACTCCAGTGGATTCCGACGGACCTTTATCCGGCCTTGTCATCTGCGTAACCGGGCTCTCTAAAGGTGGAAAGATTTATTGCTACTTATTTTGTTTTTTTACTATAATGTTCGTACTGTGTTTTATTCTGGATGGATTTTGCGTACCATTCGACTGAACTTGAGTAACTGGAATTGTAAACGAATAGACCAAGGTGTCGAAGATTAGATGCTGACCAGGAAATTAGCATTTGAATCATCATGACTCTGTTAATATTCATAAATGTGATGCTGTGAAACTGAAGCTTTACTTTGCTAAGTTGGAATCTTGGGAATAATTTTGCTGTTTACTGAACGGAGAATCTTCTTGAATTATTAACGTTTCCTGCTAAAATTAGTTTATGGAGAGGATGCCACTGATGCTGCAGTTGGTTTTACTAATCATGTTTATATGATATCAACTACAGAAACAAGGAAACAGGTGAAGGAAGCAACAGAGAGATTGGGAGGTCAATACAGTCCCCATCTTCATCCTCGATGCACTCATTTGGTGGTTCAGATATCCTTTTTTGTCCAGATTTCATTTTATTTGCGTGAATAGTTGAAATGGTGGATAGTGAGAGGTGGTATTTGATACTCAATCAGTTGCTTGTTAGCACTTAACAATCATCACAGCTTGCGTGGACATAAATTTGAACATGCCATAAAACATGGGTCGACAAATGGTTTATTCCTGGTCACACTCAGCTGGTTTGTGGACAGCATCAAAAGGAATGGTAACGATTGCTGTTTCATGTTGAGTATTTACATTTTTCTGCATTTGTGGAACCGAATTCTATTGTCAACGTTGTGTTTTTATCGTTGGGTTCATTTCAGTTAGGCTGAATGAATCTCTCTATAGCATAAATAATGTTGGAGGTACTGGTGCCCAAACTGATGATTCGAAGCGGCTCGATCAGAATGCTGGAGCTGAGAATTCTTGTCTTCGAGACGGTTTGCTTAAGCATACCACACAACTTGACACGATTCAATGTCCCCTATCACGGTATCCAGAAGGTGAGAGTAAAAGACGAACTGATCCTTCATTCTGGTCCGGTCAAACGTTTTACATCGACATGGAAGTCCCTGCTGAACTTCGTTCCAAGGTAAACTTGGATTTTCTTCGAGAAATCAAATAACTTTCCGAATATCTTATTGATGGTTGTAGATATGACTTCACCTTTCCTAAAAAATTACCAAGTCAGTGGTCTTTAAATTTTAAGTCATTGAATCTCGGCTTCTTTTCATATGATGCTTATAAGAGATCATTTGATGCATGTCCTTATTGAACTTCACTTCTCTGATTTAAATGATCTCATTATTGAAGAAAATTAACTATAATGCATTCATTCACAGGTCACCGAGGTTATTTCTGCACAAGGAGCTAGTTTATTAAGTCAATGGTTTGTTGGCAGCAAAGCGAGCCATGTAGTATGTGAAGGAACATCGGGTCGAAAATATCTGGGGCACTCTAGTTATCTTGTTACAGTAGGTGCTTCTACCCAGATGTATACTTTGTCATAGTTTAAAATTTCTCGACTTTGCATGAATATATGCTCGTGATTCCGTATTTCGTTTCCGGAAATTTTTTCGTTTTTCAAATCTATGCCACATTCTAAGTATTTTTTCTCTTGCCTTAGCCACTATGGGTTCTGAAGTCTGCACAAGAGAAATGTTTACAGAGACTCGTTCACGTATCTGCCGATTTAGCCAGGTTCTCTGGAGTTATGCTTGACAGATTTCAGGATGGTGTTTCCAACGAGGTACATGGCCTTTTCCGTTCACTTTTCCTTATACAGGACCGACCATCTATTACTATACAAAAATTTATTGTTGATTGACATTGCAACTCCAAGTCCTTTAAATTGTATAGCAGTTTGGCGCCACTTTTTAATACCCGTATTCTGTGTCCAGCCACAGAAAAAACCCTCCTCCCCCTTATTCTCCTTTTTCGTTTAAAGTGATTTTTCTATGTAATAACAAATGATGATTAAAAAATGTATTCATTTGGTAGTTCCTTGACTTCCTTCCCATTTATTTTGTGCAAACGTGTTACTTTATAAACCCAATAGTTGTACCATCCCAAAAGGCTTTTCTATCGGTTGATGTAACTTCTTGAGTTTATAAAGCACTCTTTATTAATTTAATATATCAATGTTAGACAATATTACTCCTTAAGAAGCTAACGTCTGCGGCGGCCCACTTTCAATCACCTTTTCCGATGGCCTCTTTCGACTCTCAACGAGAGCACCAATATTAATTTATAAACTTAAGAGGGGTACCATGCCAAAAAGTTTGTCTATCGTTGAGTTTACTCTTTATTAGTTTAATATATCAATGTGTGACATGTGTAACAAAATGAAACAAATACGAAATTTTTAAATTTCACCATCACTTTGGATCATCTGCAGGAAATTAAGAGGGTAATGGTCCCTGGAAATGTTCCTACTTCTGCTATTAAAGTCAGCCATGAAGAACGGCAAGCGATGGCGAACCTGGCTAA
Source organism: Primulina huaijiensis (assembly GCF_012295235.1). NCBI lineage: Eukaryota > Viridiplantae > Streptophyta > Magnoliopsida > Lamiales > Gesneriaceae > Primulina > Primulina huaijiensis. The sequence continues at coordinate 318,803 of NW_027358157.1, read as the reverse complement.
AGCTGGGGTCAGAAGTCATAGGAATCGTCGAATGCAGGTATATTTGTTTATTCAAATATTTGTTTCAGTCTTTTGCTCTCAGATTTGATGGCATGCTTTATTTTATTGCAAATTCAGACGTGTCAAACTCCAATACGTCCAATCACACCGAGCAGGCTTTTGGATTCCATAAGTTGGTCAATTTCTGATCCAACATCAAAAGCTTGTATCTTTACAGACTCTTTAAGTGTCGATGTCATTGAAGACCAGGGATCAGCGTTCTTTGATGCGAAGCCAGATGTAAAGGAATCAGATACTTTATTTGTGAACTTATCCAGACCACTCACAGAAAGGTTTTCTAATGTTCTGAACTTGTGCTCTCTGTTATTATGCGTTTTGAGTTCTTGAAGTTTGCTTGCTTGGAATTTGCAGTCAGAAATCTGAGTTGATATTCAAAAGCCATTTCCTTACCATACTGTTCCCTGTCGATCGATTTTCGGAGATGGGACCATGTTCAAGGACATTTTTCAGTAATAAAGGCTTTACATGTCAGCAAGTTTTGGATCATATCTACTCATTTTACCAGGTCAGTATATCCTTTTTCTTTCAATCTAGAGGTGGACTAACAATATCAGTAGACTATATGTAATTGTACTCAGGAGAATATGTCGGCCGAGGAAATCGAGGTTGCGATCCACACAGACTCCAGACATGCTGACAGGCTTCGAGCTGCTTACTGCAGCAAGGCAGCGGCTGAAGTTGGTTATGTGGAGTTCAAGCGGATTGATTTTCTTGGTAGTCGAAAGAGTTTTGAAATGATGAAACGTGTTTCTGGTGATAATAATTCTAATGTTTACGAGCTGGTGATCAGAGCTTGAGTTTCTGAACACACAAAAAGATTTCTGGTGTACGCTTTACTTGTTCATAAAATGTTGCAGATTTCTTTGTTTGTTCATCAGACCTGTGGAAGTTGCGGCTGTATTTTTTGTGTATTTTTGATGAAATTTTTTATGAGATTTTTTTTATTTGTAAGATTGGATTATGATCAAAGTTTTGGTAAAAATTATATATAAAAAAGGATTCTTTTTTCGTTTAAACACCATCTCATGTGACCCAGCTCACACTTGTCAATACAAGTTGGGATCCATCATCTTCTTCATGAGCAACCCGGCCTTCTCCCTGGTCTTGCCCGAGCCCCTCACAGAGATATCCGCCACCACCGACGTGAATTCCGGCAGTCGCATGGCTTCCTTCATGCACACTTCAGTCTCATCAAATAACTGTAGAAGAATCTCGCATGCCCCCTCTTTACTCTGCATGCGAAGCTGTGTCAACACTCCCACCATCCGGGCTACTATCCCATCTGTCTTCTTCAACTCATTCAGCCCTTCCTGGAAGCGTGCTAGCAGCCCGAGAATGGTCAGTGAAGTACCGGAGAGATCCTCGCCGTCGGCACTCTCCGCCAACGCCAGAAGCACTGGTATCGCCCCCGACCGCACAGCCAGAGTGCAGTTGCCATGGAACTGTACCAGCTCCGCCAGGGAGCTGAGAAGATAGTGTGCTGCGGGGCTTCGCGTGTCTGAGATTGCCTTCACGAGCACCTGAGTAAAGCAGGATTCTTGGTAATTGACAGAGAATTGAATCAGTTTTATTTTGTACTGAATAATATGCAGATATGCGCACAATATATAGCTAGCCTTATAATACCTCATGATCCTTAATTTTTTTCAGCTAGATTTCGTTTTTACAACTCAAAATGCACTTCTTGATCTATATTACATAAGAATCAATATTTATGCTTTGGTAAATTCAGGGTCCTGACTCGTATAATCTTGGTTACTAACCTGCATGGTTCCAGCAACACCGTATAATCTGGGTTACTAACCTGCATGGTTCCAGCAACACCGAACTTAGCTTTATTTTTGTCCAACATGGCCAAACTGCAAAGCAAAGAAGCTGCTAATTTCACGGATTCTTCTGAGGACGACAGGATCACGGTGTTGAGATGAGTAATGTTATCGATATCTGCGAGTGAGTTCTTCAAGTTGGGATTCAGCGACAGATTAAACAGAATGGAAAGCGCAAGAATCTGAACAGACGCGGGGGATGGGGATTTGGAGAGGTTAACTAGTGCTGCAACGGCACCATCTGTTTGCGAGAGCAGGTTCCGATTCTGCGGGCTCACTCTTGTGATGGCCACCAGTGTTTGGAGTGCCACTTGGGTTTCATGTTCTTGATCGGATCGAACTTCTTTGAGGCACTCCACGATGGCCTCGCGCACTCGACTTCCCATGGTTTACACGTATTGATTGCAGTGCTGGAGTTGAATGGTTTTTGAAGAGGGTAGATACATACATGCATTGTTTCTTTGAACAGAACGACTTCGATTACTACAATGTCGGAATTTCTGAGGAAACAAGGTCGTGGCAAAGCTTGAATTGTCCGCCAGTGCCACTCAAAATAAATCAAGGAAAACTATCATTTTGATATATATGGTCTATCTTGGCCATTTTAGTATTTTATATTGTTCAATTTTAGTTATAAATATAAATTTTTTTAATTTTGACAATTTTAATCTTTTTTAATCGAAAATGATTATGTAATATTTAGATATTAACGTCATATCGGAGCCACGTTGACACAACATAAGTGTCACATCAACACCACGTCAAAAAATTAACTAAAATTGACAAAAACAATAAAATAAAATCATTAGGGTTGTGCAAGTCATGTCCCCATGTGTGTATAGGCAAAAATTTGTGTGAGACGGTCTCACGGATCGTATTTTGTGAGACGGATATCTTATTTGGGTCATCCATGAAAATGTATTATTTTTTATGCTAAGAGTATTACTTTTTATTGTGAATATCGGTAGGGTTGACCCGTCTCACAGATAAAGATTTGTGAGACCTTCTCATAAAAGACATGTTCGTGTGTACATATAAAAGTTTAGAATGCTTCAATGGTGTTTAACATCCAGTTATAACAATCCTTTATCCAAAAATATATTTTTTAAAAAAATCATTAGGGTTGTGCCAGTCGTGTCTGTAATAGAATTCGGGTTATGAATTGGTGGAGCTCCAAATTGATGATTGAAAGTTCAGAATGAAGGCCCAAATCTAGACAATTTGGTCGGCCCAGGCCCAATAAAAATACAATTTATACTTTAAGACGAGCTAAACTGTCAATTGGCTTCAAGGTTGAAATTTGTACACAGTGGAGAGAGGTAGTTGCTGTAAGATTGATTGAGAATGGAAAAGGGAGAGGATAAATTATGGCGGGTTCTGGAATTCTACAGTGGCATTGGTGGCATGGTAAAACATTTTCATTTTTTAGCTATTCCTGCGGATTACGTGTGGGATTTTCGTGTAACTACGGGACCTTTTTGTGAATGATTCCCATAGAGATATTCATTGATGAAGGCGGGAGTGAACGCGGAAGTGGTGGAAGCGTTTGACATTAACGACACAGCGAATGATGTATATGAGCAAAATTTTGGCCACCGTCCCCACCAGGTTTCACTTTTAATTTATTTTATTTATTGTCTCAGTTGCACGCACCCTGTGCTTTGTTAATTGATCTAATCTGTGAGGGATCTTCTGATTTTTGTTGTCTCTGAAGTTTGTATGACTTAATTTATGGATATTAATGAAGTTTTGAGTTGGATGGAGTTTTTGTAACTATTGGAGAATATTGATTAGTCGGGATGTAGTTTCAAAGAAATCCCATTTACTTCTTATCAGTAGGATAACTATCAGTATTAGCTGGAACAGTATCTATGTAATTATTAATGTTGAGAGAAGGCGTCAAATTGGGTTGTTAATCTGCGTCTTTGTTACATTAGTTAGGATGATGTCTTATCCTTCACTTATACTTTTTAAATTTTCGCGTTTTTTTTTATAAAATATAATCATGCATATGTATACACACAACAGGTTGTGGTTGTTTTATGATTTCAGTACCAATGTTTTGCCAATCTTATAATTAATACCTCTACATTCATTTATGATGATAGGGTAACATTCAGACCTTGAGTGCTGCTGATCTTGACTCTTATGACGCAGAAGTGTGGCTTTTATCCCCCCCTTGCCAACCTTACACACGACAAGGTGATGGATTGCTTTCCCTCTTTTCTTTTTCCTTACCGTTATGTTTTGTTTTTTAACTTTTGGAAAATGGAATTGTAGTTTTCCTGGTCGATTGCTGTTTCTTTCTTAAAATTTCTATATTTTAAGGTCTCCAGAAAGGGTCAGGTGATGCTAGAGCTTCTTCTTTTTTGAAAATTCTTCAACTCATCCCGCAAACTTCACGGCCTCCACTGATGCTCTTTGTGGAGAATGTAGTCGGGTTTGAGGTTTGTTTATGCTCCATTTACTTCTCGGTTTGGGTTAATCACATTTATTCTCCATAAAATCAGTTNTTTTTTTTTTTTTTTTTTTTCCAGATTTTCGTTTCTTGTGAAGCATTTTTATATAACCGTGGATCTCACTAAACCTAAGTACTGAATGGAAAGGCATTGGGGCATCAAGTTTTAGCTGTTTATTTCTCATCTTCTTACCATTTCTCCAAACAGTTGTGCATCTATCCTGTTTCGCTGTTTGTTGCAGACTTCTGATACACATGAAAAGATGATTTCTATGCTGAGAGATATTTCTTTTAACACACAAGAATTTATTCTAAGCCCTTTGCAGTTTGGTGTCCCATATTCTCGGCCACGATATTTTTGCCTGGTATCTCTCTTTCTGCGCTTATAATTTATTTTTTATGTTCTACCTAGCATGGACAGATCTACTTGCATGTACATATCTCTAGGTCTTTGAACATATCACGTTAATTTATGGTTTGTAGTTGCTCCATGCATGATATTGAAATGTCAAAACAGGTCGAAACTTTACTTTACTATTTTTTTACCATCTATTCACGGGGTGCCCACTTTATCTCTTGCTTGCAGATTCCCACTGTCACACACCACACACTTTAACATATTTTAAGTTTTGCAGAACTCGTTGGTATCGCCGGGCTTGTACATAAGATCAACCATTATATAAAGGATTGAAAATTCTATGTTATGCCCTAGGACTGATATTGATTGAGGCTAACTGGGTTGAAATTAACAATTTACTAAATTTTGCTGCTTTGTTATTCAAATTCTTTTGCTAATATGTAGTTGCAAACCATTTATGCAATCAAACTTCAGGCTAAAAGGAAACCTCTGTCTTTCCGTAAAGCCCAAGTCAATAGTTACCTTGGGGCACCAGGCCCTGTACTGTGGTCTGATGAAAACATGGTGACTAGCGAAGGAGTGGAGTTAAATGGATACTGGGAAAAATTGCTCGAAAATTGTCGTCCGATAGAAGATTTTCTGGATTTGAAGAATTGTGTTTCCGATGCGGAGGAATCTAAAGAAGGAAAGAGGCCCTTCAACAATCATTTGAAACAGTATTATGTTCCATCAGCCCTGATAGAAAGATGGGGGAGTGCCATGGGTATCCTTTTTTCCCTTGGCTTCTTTATAGTTTTTTGTCAGCACATTTATTTTCTTATATTTATCATCTTTAGCGTTCAAACAATACCTTAAAATGATTGCAGATATTGTTTTCCCAGAATCACGGCGCTGTTGTTGTTTCACAAAAAGTTATTTTCGATACGTGAAAGGCACGGGTTCCCTTTTGGCAACTGTCCCGGTAGGTGTGCATCAGAAACCAATTGACTTCTATAATATTTTCGTCTACACATAACCAATCACTCTTCATAGTAAAAAAATAATCATAAACCAACTCTAACTTCAGCTTGAGTCTGCAGTTTATTAATCACTAGAAACACAAGAGCCCTTTCCAATCACTTACCAGAAGCATCCATAAAACTGTCTTCAGTTTATCCTGAATCCCAGCTTGTGTCTCACAGACTTTATTTGGTTGTTGGTTAAGATGAGAAAGCTTCTCAAGGAATGGAACACGGTTATTAAAATCATACACTGCAATTATTTTGTGATATCTAACCATTTTGTCCTACAATTTGTACATCCATAAAATCTATATTTGTTTATATACCTTTCCTTTATACCGTATCTGTGGTCGTGCATGCATGTGCATTGACATATGCATATAGGTAGAGATTGTGTGAAATCCAAACCCGAGCTTATGTTAGTGATTTTGAAATACTAAGTAGATCATTTGCTCATGCTCCTCATCGACAAGTCCATTGAAGTTTACCATGGTTTAACTCATATTTCTTTGTTGATTTATACCATTATCCTCAATTTAAGTGTCATAATGTACATTCATATTACCTTGTTGTCTGAACACTATGCAAGGTATGGTTAAAGATCAAATATCTTCATTACAGGATCTTTCTCTGAGATATTTCACACCAAGGGAGGTACACATGATTCTTTTGTTAGCGATTCTGATACCGGTAGTCTGGTATAGTTCTTGGCTCACATGATGGGAGTTATTGTTTCTATCACTGTTTCCTCAAAGTGTGCTCTTTTTAACACCGCCTCTAGGTTGCCAATTTGCATTCGTTTCCGGAGGATTTCAAATTTCCGCCACATGTTAGTCTTCGTCAACGGTATGTTTCTACTTTTGTAATTTATCTAACATGGGAAAAAAGGTATTTAGATTAGGCACGGAGTGTCAAATAGGGGAAAGCTCAATTGACTTCCGTTGACAACTTCTGAAAACAATCTTCGTTTTGTTCCTGCAGTTATGCTTTGCTGGGTAACAGTTTGAGCGTTGGAGTAGTGGCGCAACTGCTATGCTATCTTTTCGCTGACGAAACATTATAATGTTATTATTACAATTCATATTACTGCAGATCCAAACCCTCCTATGTAATATAGCAACCATAACACGAGATGGAAGGAAAAACTGATATTCAGAGACCTTGTTTCATCTTTGCAATTCTTGAGTAAAGAGTAATATGCCCTCTTTTATTGTATGTAATTTTACTTGCAGAATTCAGGTCATTTTAATGTTGGCTTTAGGTGCTGCTTACTACAATAGTACAAAAAATTCAAATTTTATCCATGGAAGTTTGGGTTTTCCAATGTATTGCCCCAAAAAAAAAGTATCCTTAAACATCTGCATATGTAAAAGTTTTATATGAGATAAAATGTTTCAGGGGAGATGCAACATATGAAATATTTTTCGAGAAATTGGCCTTCAGTCCTCAGCCATCGATTTTTTTTTGTTCAGTCCCTGAGTACTTTTTTAGTACCACATTTCCACATGAAGTGTATCACATTTCTACATGAAGTGTACCACATTTTGTATGACATAGTATCACAATTTTGTGGGTAGAGAGTGAACCCAAAAAATATTTTGATTGGGGATTTTTCACCAAGTTCTCTAATATTTTTCTAGGTTTATAATTTTATATTATATCTGCAGTGGCCGGAACATGAGAACTCGAGCCGGCTGATTTGTATCCCTCTAAGCAATTTATATTTGGATTTGGTCATCCAATTGAACTCAGTTATCAAAATTCATATCAATTGTAATTATTTGTTAACCAATCATATTAACAAAATTTAATGAGTTAATCTTGTTACACAAAAATAAACGGAATTAAATTGAATTCACACAGAAAATTTATCACCCCAAATACAAAATAACTGAAATAACCAGAATTGATCGAACTTAAATGTGTACCAAAAATGAATTCTCTCTCTTTAAAGGTCAGTTTCAGAAAAAAATAATCAAAATTAATTTGAATTATTGGTCTTTTCGGAATTATAATTTTAATTAATCGGACTTAAATACTTCTAATACTTTATTTATTTATTTCAACTGAGGGAGTAAAAACTTTTGTGGAAGGGATAATACCAAATCCCGTGATTTCCTAACAGGCGCGTGGCCAATAATATTCTTTCCTGCTCCAACTCAAATTAGGTGGTTTGGTAAAAATTAAGGCCCTGAGTTTGCAAATTAAATAAACCCTAACAACGATCAAGGTCTGTTTTAAAGAGAAATCATAGATCAAATCCTTCAAATCTAGCAGTTCTGATAGAGAAACACCGTCCAATTTTGAAGAAAAGGTAAGTGTGTGTGTGTGTGTGTTTTTTTTTTTTTTTTTTTTTTTTTTTTTTTTTTTTTTTTTTTTTTTTTTTTTTTTTTTTTTTTTTTTTTTTTTTTTTTTTTTTTTTTTTTTTTTTTTTTTTTTTTTTTTTTTTTTTTTTTTTTTTTTTTTTTTTTTTTTTTTTTTTTTTTTTTTTTTTTTTTTTTTTTTTTTTTTTTTTTTTTTTTTTTTTTTTTTTTTTTTTTTTTTTTTTTTTTTTTTTTTTTTTTTTTTTTTTTTTTTTTTTTTTTTTTTCTGTTTTAAGGTTTCATTTTGGTTCGTTGATTTTTAAAATTGATTGCTGTTGAAACTTGGGCCTTTTGAAAAAAAATTTGTTTCGTTTGGATTTAGAATTCAATTCCTTTATTATTTTCTGGTTGAAAATTTAGTTATTAGATATATTTCGTTAATGATCATGAATATGAACTGGTTAACAGGTTTGTATGTAATCTCTTATATACACGGAAAATCGTGAAACTAGCTTAAACTATTCTATTCTCGAAATTTCGTACGGGGAATCAAGTCATACCTATTTTGTTTTTGGGAAAAAATAGTACTGAATCAACATGTATTGTATGGATTTGGAGGTTTTAAGTCAACAGAGATTAATTGTGATACGAACTGGTTCAAATCAATTATTAGTTTGTATTGTTGTTCCAGAGGCTATGGAGGTGTAATGTGATTTAATATTTTCTGATAAATTTGCAACTAGGAATATGTTGGCTCTGCGTGGTTAAGTGATTTATGGATAAAAACCTTGAGTATTCCAGAAAGAGTGATGGGATCACTAAAATCTTTTAAAAAAAATTCTATGGTTGTTCCACATAAGAAACCAATAGATTTCTTCATTAATTTCAGTCTTGTTTGCTGTATTATCGCTTGGTAGATAGGAAGGAAGTTCTGGGCTTTCAGCAGTGTTATTTATATTAATATTTATTTTCATCTCTATGTTATGTTGTGCAATAACTTGCTTTTCTTTGTCACCGCAGGTTTTATTATATTTATCGTACACAATTATTATAATGAGATTCAGAAAGGGGGATAAAGTAGAGGTAATGAACATAAAAGAAGCAGCAATCTCATGGCGTACTGCAGAGATACTATCTGGCAATGGCATTACTTATCGAGTGCAGTATGACTTTTATTGTGGTCTGCCCAGTGAACAATTGGTGGAGACAGTATCATGTAAGCTTGTTAGGCCATGCCCTCCTCTTGTACAAGGGATGGAATGCTATGTTACTGGTGATGTTGTGGAGGTTTTTTATGAATCTTCATGGAATATTTCTGCTATCTTGAAGATTTTGGGTGGCAAAAATGGATATATGAGCAATGAGATTCGTTTCCAGGATGCTTCCTTCCAAAATCAGTACTTGATAAGATTGCTTGGGTGCTCAAAGGAACTAATTATTACCCAATCGAACATCAGGATGAGACAAACCTGGCATGATGACAGATGGATTCTGATGGATAAGGTTCCCTTTTTTTCCTTTGTCCTCCAATCAATGCAAGCATTATTTTTTTTCTTTTTTTTCTTTCTTTTTCGACTTTTATGCCCAAAATATTATCTGGATTTCAACAGGTTGGGTTCATTAATGTATTGATTTATATAATCTCGTTTTCTGTAATTTTTATGCTTCATTGTCAGTATTTTTATTATATTGAATGCTTATCTTTTTATGACATATGTTTTTTTTTGTTTCTTATTTGAACCAGTGCCCCCACTTTGAAATAATTTTTTTTACACCAAGTAAATGTTATTGATAATAATACCATGTACAGTAGTGCAGACCCATATATTAGTCTTACTTGTGAGCTCTTCTTTTCTATGTAAATATAATTGAAGAATTCTCCATTTGCGTTCACTGATCTCCTAGTTTCTCCTGTTTACAGTGTTGCAGAGGAGGGGAGGATGTTATAGCTAGAATGAACTTTGAGGTGCCAGAAAGTGATGGAGAGGTCAAAAATCAACCACAAAAAGATTGTTTGAATAATCAAAAGGACATGTCTTTTTTGAAATTGGCTAAGATCTCTTCAAGGCCCCAAAAGAGGAAGCGCTTGTATAAGTCCTCTACTATTGCTGCACCTGATGGAAATATCCGAAAACTAAGAGAAATTCAGAAAGATGGCAAAGAGCTGAGGCTGGTTGCTGCACCATTGCTTGAAAAGGTAGATGCTGTTGCTTCCCCGAGAGAACTTTTGGGCAAAAAAAACATGCATGCTTCCTTTAAGATTACATCAAATGGATATAATCAAAAGGAGAGGAGAAAACAAAAAGACGTTCTTGACTTTTCTGGGGTCAGAAGTTCAGAATTAAATGGTCCTGACAGTGATCCCTGTTCTGTGGGTAGTTGTAGCATCACTGATAAATTACCAAACAACTGTTATAGTCATTTAAATCCCCAGTGTTGGCGAGATACAGACACCCTCAATAGCGATGCAGAGTCAGTTTGTTCAGGCATTGAGAGAAAAAGAAGCTCTCTTCCTCCAAAAGAAGAAATTGAAGTCGATATTCGTAAGTTAGAGTTGCATGCTTATCGCTGCACTCTGGAAGTTTTGTATGCTTCTGGTCCCTTGAGTTGGGAACAGGAAACATTGTTGACAAATCTTCGTATAATGCTCCACATTTCAAATGATGAACATTTGAAGGAGCTGAAGCACCTAATATCTGCGAAAACTTCTGTTTATGTTTAGTAACAAAAGAATAATTGTTTGATTCCTCCGCCTTTTGTTGAAGGATTTAGTGCCAGTCTTTTGTGTTTTAACAATGTAACAGGCAACATGAACATTATGATCTTATCTTCTGTCTTTTTTACTATATCCACATCTCTCCGGATAGTTGCTTTTTTATACATATTTTTAAATAAGAGATATGTATCGCATTTGTATTCATTTAATCAATGCATACATTTCTTTCAAAGAAATAATTAAGTTCATATTTGTTTTTCATATGATACGCGGCTTTTCATTTGTTGAAAATATAGAATACGTTAGTGATAGCTTAAATATCTTGCTACTATAAGACACTTATTGTGGGCAAAGCATTATATATTTTATCTTACAGGTTTTAGAAATCCATACAAGTGTTGAATGAATTATGATGCAATAATCCTTTAAAGGGCTCCTTCCATTATGAGATGTCTGTAGTAATCTGTTGTTGCTCTGTATTTCTTTGATGTATTATAAACTCCAACATGCACATGATTGTTAAAACTTGCTTTTAATTTCCAAAAGTGCTGACATTTCTTGATGTTGGCTGCTGATTTGGGAATGCATATAAACACAAAATGCTGAAGGCATGCTTATTTTAGTTCTGTTTCCAATTTTTGAGGATTGGAGTGTTAAAAACTAATTATTTTTCTTGGGTTTGGTGTATGATACGTTATTTGTTGTTGATTTCCTTTGTGCACATTTGGCTACTCAAATTGTAATTTGAGTATTCATTGATCAATCTTCAACTCCCCTGCATTTTCCAGGGCTATGGTTGGATGCATGTATAATTTGTTTCCAAAGGTTTAAAGATGATGCCATGGCTTGCCACTACTCTCCTGGCATTAACTTTTGGACGCTTCAGCCGTCTACCTTCAAACAGATGCAAACAACTTGTAGCCTTCCCTGAATTTACAGTTTAGCATCTCTGTTTATTTTGCTTCAGCATCAACTGGATATACATACGATTCTTCTGGTGGACGAGGAAGTACCTCTAAACGTGAGAGGAGTACGTCAGCCAAAGCAAGGTTCTTATCTTGCTGAATTTGTGCTATTATATTGTCTGAGGAATGTGGTAAAAGTGATTGCATAATTCATAAGTTTTTCAGATATGAATGATTAAGTTTTCATGCTGTTTCATGAGATTCTAGTCAGTTTGATTGCTGCAAATGGTGTTCTCGTGAACATGTAATTTCTGATAATTGTGTAATCTGCTTTGTGATGCCTTCACATATCCTTGATATTTTTTGACAAAATTTGACAAGATTCAGTCTGTTTACATGCATGTTTTACAAGTTTTTTCCTAGTGTGCTTGCTCCCATTTTGTACAAAATTCTCAGTGAATGTGAATATATTGCAAGTATCTCAAAAGAAAAGTTGGCGTGTAGACAATTTGTGTCTCCTGTTGCAGAACTTTGCGAGGAGATGAGAGTTCCGGAGCAAGAAACCAAGGGAAAGGATGAAGCAAAATAGCACATCAACATAAGACTCACATAATGATTCAGGTGAGTGTGGCTCATTCAACGGATGTGTGCACGGGTATAGCTTCTTTGAACCATATAATTTATTATCATTTATAACGAGTATTATTTAGGTTATTAAACGAAGGAAAAGCTAACATATTAAATATGAAGATGGCATTATTTATTTACGTACTTTTATGTGGCCGACGTTTACTTAGGCTCCACCATTCAGATAATTGAACAGGCCTGCATTTTCTTGCACACACAACGGGACCATCACCATAAAAATAGATACATTTATGATAACTCCCAACTACAGTCCAATTTTCCAATTTATTTAACTCAAAATACAGTATAGCATTTGATAATTCAGTCACACTCCTCATGTATAGACTGTCAAGTCTTCAACTTGGTATTTAAATAGCATTTTTAGTAGTGTAATAAAAAATGAAAATCTTCGCCAAATCCCTTGCATAATCCAAACATTCTTGGTATAAATTATCCCAAGATCTTAAGTAGCTTTGTTTAAACGAGTCGTCTGGGGTTTCAAACGCTAAGCAACTTTGTATCATCAACAACAGGCCCACAGAGTGAAGCATAGTCATCCCTCCTCATATGGTAGTAAGTGCTCAGAAACATGATACGTGTACGATTTGAAACCGCCTCGAACCGCAGCACGGCTCGTTTGTATCCGCCTGTCCCTTTTGACTCATAAGGAACTTTGAGTGTGTCCCTACCGGCAAACGCCTCAACGATCATCGACCCCTCGCATGAGTTGCTGGCGTCCCCGACTGCAAAAGTGAGCTCATAAGTCTTCCCTACGATGGTTCGGGCAACCTGGGCAATGGCACTTTCTCGCCCACCCACGAGCTCGATGGCCCGTTGGCCGTGTGGGACAGAGAAATGGGCAGCATCGATGTATTTTACAGCTTTGAGGGATTCAACCATCCAGGCTGGGAGGGCAGAGTTATCATCCTCAATATTAGGTGGGATTAGGACACCTGTGGTAGCATTGGGAAACATATATGGACCTTCTTCGAAGTCGGCATTTTTCAGTAGGTTAACTGCAACAGAATAATAAATATGTTCATCCAGTGAGTAATTATAGTTCCAATTCATCTTGATTGTCTCGAAATCTAGAGCATACATGTGACCTGACTTTCATCTAATAAACTAATTTTTGGATTTATACTCTAGTCCTTGTTCTATATGCACATTTTTGCTCTCCTCGAGAACAGTATAATAAACTGCATAAAGGTTCACGTTCTACCAACTTTCACTAAGTGCAAATTATGAGTAAATAAGTTTGATAATCTCTCCAATTTGACACTGCTTTTGCGTTTATGTCCTATCACAGTCATGTATAAAAATGAAGCGTGCCCATATCTCTACTCGTTTAAAGATGCACATCTATGTCTGGCCTTGCTGTATAGAGAACTAAATGCAGCAAATTCAAAACCATCTGTTAGCATTAATGTCACCTCTGGAGGCATAATCAGAAATACAGAAAAAATTAATAATGAAAATCTGCAAATAAATTAATTGCAGATGAATGATTAAAGAGTAAATGCCTGAAGAACCAACACGCTTTCTAAAACAAAACACACATATGTACTGTGCCTATAGTCAGTTGATAGATTTGTAGAGACTTATCCTGAATGGGAAATGAAATGTGATTAGCTATCTCTTTGTGCTTTTTAGAACCATTGTTTTATTTTTTGAGTTGGGAAGATGATTGAACAATTAATTCCGGAACCGAGACATCGTCCCAAACATTTAGGACCACTTTTTGAATTAAGCTTTGGTGGTAAATTCACTCAACTACCGAATACATTCTGTAAATAGAGTGGCAGAGGCAGAGTTACAGAAGATTGGTAATGGCGGTAATAAAAAAATTTAATTCTGAACTCACATTTAGTAGCTTTAGGAGGATTTAAAACCCGAATACCAATCGAATCAACCAGCGGTCCGCATGCGGGATCTTCGTCTCTTCCCGGATTGTGAAGCAGGATCTCAGCCACATCGAAAACGGCTCTGAACGCCCACGCGTATAAATCCCAACCATTACTACTGTATAATGTCTGAATCGGCATCACCCCGAAGTCCGGTTTCACTGACACGTTTAGCTCCTCGGCCTGAGCACATGTTCTAGCAGCACTAAATGTTATTGCATACAAACTTCCTACACTGACATTTACTCGCTGCTTAACGAACGCTTCGTTTCCTAGCCTAACCGCGGCAAACCCCTCGGGCACCACTAGTAACATGTCACCTTGTTTTTGCCCGGCTTTGATGTACTCAACAAAGCCTGAAGTCTCCCAATGTGGTATAGCATTGGATTTAAGCACTACGGTTCCATTAAGGTCCGAGGACTTTGGAGTCTCCTCGAAGTTGCCGTTTTCTAGCGGCCCTTCATTTTGTACGTACAAAACAATACATACATAGCTTTAGTCTTTCACAAAACATGACACGTTATTAAAAAAAGAGATGCATCATAATATTGTGGGGTAGTAATCTGTTGTGAATATGTATTGATTATGAAAAATTTTAAAAAAAAAATTACAACTCATAAATTAATAATGATAAATACAATATAATGTTGCAGAAAATTGCCTAACTTCAACTGATTTTCTTGGCCAGCGTACAAAATCCTTGTAAAGGTGAAGTGATCACACCAAACTTTTTCAATGAATGGTTGTGGAATATTATCGTTTTAATAAAATAAAGTTCGGCACATGGAAATATAATGGAGTGTCGTTCTCTCTGATAATAAATTAATAATTTTTCATGAATATATAAGAATGTAATAAATACTCATTGGTCTCATTCTCTGTTATTACAACTAACGATTCTTCTTCCCCTAAGAAGCCAACAAATCCTTGAATCAATCAATCTCGTCACCATTATCAATGCAATCTATGTCGACATTATATAAAGTAGTTTTTTTTCCTTAAAAAAAGTTAATGAACTAACTTAAACTTTTTTCAAATTACATTCTAAATATAAAAAAAAATCCCATTGAACACGATTATGCAACTAAATCAATGGCTCCCTCCAACCATTCAAGCGTGCAAAGGAACAAGCTTCATTAATGAAATTCAAAGTTTTCCGGGATCTTGAAATCAATTTTCTGAAAGTGAATGAATTGCCTAATTAAACCTTGGCCCATTACAGCAATGAACACCACAAGTACACCCACCAACAACATTCCGAGCATTAAATAACCAAAACAGAAAAAATATTCATCAACAAAAAGCATCGAAATTCAAGTTCTTGGAGTCGAAAAGACAGAGATCTCAAAATAGAAGCTTACCATCTATGAAGGCAAAAGCGAAGCGGCAAGTAGAGACACACAGTAGCACCGAAAAGATGGTGAAACCACCCCCCATTCTTGGCTCGCAACTGTTGCACATAGAAATAATAGTAGAAGGTGTTGCTGTGTCGGGTTCTACGATGCTTTGAATCGGCCCTTTTATGCATGCCAGAGTTCGGAAATGGGCTTCGTTTCTGGGTTTAATTACGTTGGTGTCCAAAGTCCCATTTCTACTACGAGGGGGTGTTTGTGTAACTTTCCGCAGAGGTTCTTGCATGATGAGTTCAGCAGCCTCACATGGGCGCATTTAATGACCACTTTGCCCTCTCGTTGTTCGGAGTGAGATGGTGAGCCAACTGCTGCGATATGGGTGGAAAGGAATTTNATATAATATGGACCCTACATTAAATATAAATAAATTTATCACCACACTTTCATTTTATTTGAAAAACTCTTTTAAAAAAAATAAATTTATGATAATTTTATCATTTCAAATGTATCTAAAACTCTTGTTGTGCACCTAGTATGTCCCATCAATAAATTACGTCACTTAGGATACATTAATTTGGTGTGTTTTAGTTTTAGCATTTGCAAATTTCGACTATATCAAACATTTTGTGGTGCCATGTTTTATTTCCCAAAATTAATAATAAAATGAATCTTCATCTATGGTTCAATTTTATTCGTAAATTCCATATATTTTTCAGCAAAACCAATCCTATAATAAAATTAAAAATAAGTAAAATTGATAAATAAAATTGGTTTTGGCAAAACGCCAAGATGTTCCATTAGTGGTTGCATGTGTTACATTAATATAAATAATGGACTAACATCAATATCACGTAAATCAATAAAATTAAAATTAAAATTAAAATTAAAATTGAGTAATCCGAAATTTTAATTTTTTATACTCATTCATTAGTATAGTATACAGGGGAAATATATATTTGTTTTTGGGAAAAAAAAAAGGCGCTTCCTCTCTCTACCGCAGTCCATGGAATTATTACCTAAATTATTACATATTTATGTTGATAAGAAAATATAGAAGGTAAAACTAAAACCTGAAGATTTGAAAAAATAGACTTGTACAATTTTATTTTATTTTTTTTAAAAAAATATACGCTTCATTCCATCAAAAACACGTCATCCCCAATGTAGGATCATGTATCCAGGTCTAATTTTTTTATATAAAAAAAAAATTTGTATTCAGGTATCTTCTTTTCAAGTGATCCATTTGCTAAATTATTTAGGTCATTATTATTAATATATATGGATTACTATGATTTAAAAATAAAATGAGAGTTTGTCAGTTATAGTAAAGTAGTGGGTTCCAATTATTTTACATGATGGCATCAATGCATTTAAATTGAGAAACAAATGGGACTAAAATGAAACCAGCATTTTGTCATTTTCATTTGATGAGATGCTGTGGCAACGAAATTCAACTTGGTCACTGTTGACAAATAGCATTTGGGCAAACAAGAACATGAATTGAGAAAGTATTTTTTTGGGGTTTATTTACTTTTCTTATTTTACAAAATTTGGTTTTATTGTGTAAATTTTTTGTTTTGTTTTTTTAATAATATTTCAATGGAGTGTTGATGTGACATTGAAAGATGATATGTGACGTTACAAAATACTAACATGACATAAAAAATACTGATGTTGAATCAGAAATTGTGGACTTATCTGATATCACGCCAATAATTAAACTAAAATATAAAAATCAAACTTTGAAAACCCGAAATTGGAGTAGTCAGTTGACCAAAAAGCTACTCTTCTCACATATATGGAACATCTCTCTCGATGGTATTTCTAGTTTTTTTTCTATCGTCATAACTCTTGAATATCTTTCTATCACTAAAATTGTACGTAACGATGATGATTGATAGAACTATACGATAATAATATATCATAATTAAACCCTAGGTAAGCTGTCATGCATGGCTTCCATTTTCACCAATGAAATGTACATTTATGACATAGACATGTAGGGAAAGTGCATTAATTTTGCAGCTGATAGAGAATTAATAGTTCTTTAAGAAAATAGAAATATTCATGCACCGCAGCTCCTCAAGAAAATGACCCTATGTTTTTTTTTCATAAATCGACAGAAACCTATATTAATTAAATTTAGTGTCGGGTGCATGATTAAATTCGGTATGTCTAAATCTAGCATTTAAATTGTTTCTGCGCCAATCGGTCTCTTCATGCATATATATATTCAAAGATATGGTGTCCTGCAAATATATATTCTCTAATGAAATATCTCCTTTATGAGGTTTATCCCTACAAATTTCAGAAAAAAGTCATAGATGGTGGATATTTGTTGATTGAAAAATCATGATTTTTATATCACATTTTGCAAATATTATTCACGAATTTTAATCTATTTAATTCAGGAATATGATATTTGAAATGTATCTAAAAACATTTAATTTATCATATTTCAATAAGCTTTTTAACTTGTGGAATACATACTATTACTTTTTGGCATATTCAAGATTGAACATGATGTGGATTTTCCGCGGTGGAGTAAGCACATCATGTGGTACTGTTTACTTTTTATACGAGATCATCACAATGCCTCCGACAACTTAGTGTTTACTTTTTATACGAGATCATCTCAATGCATCCGACAACTTTTCAAATTCATCTAATCATCATCTTGTATTAAAAAATGTCCCACAACAAATTATCCAAATCCGAACATCTATGAATATTATATAATACTCCTATGATAAGAGGCCGATACCTCATCCATTCACTTAGCTTACTCTTAGGCGTACAAGTCATTACCTCACTCAGTTCAGGCCAAGGAGACCTAAGCTTAGCCTTGCATCCCAGATCGATGGAGTTCCACATGAACGCATTGGAGGATATTTGCTCGAGTCTCTCCAACTTCTTTGCCGATAACGAAACAAACAAGTACATGTGTTTGGGCATTGGAATGAATGGGTTCTACAATCGTCGATGCCCAAGTCTTATGATCCTATTAGGCAGTGAGCATATTTTGAGAATCCTGAACATGGTAGTTGAACCAGAGTTTTTTACTAGGAGAATTCGATTTTCAGTTGTATTACTTCATCATTAAATATTGAAGAGAGACAAAATGGAAGGTGATTTATTAAATACAAGAAGAACCAGTCCTTATATTAAAGGATGAGCATGCAATCACATGGAATGTCCACAAAAGTAGCTGCAAACACTTCTTCTATTTCTTCATATCTCAGCTTTGAGAAATCAAATTCAACCTCCTAGATGACACTGCAAACCATGATATGATTCGATTTTATGCATGTGCTGTCACGTTTATAGAAGTACAACGAATTTCGTATCATGTAATCTCGCCTATATTTCGCTGGGCACATTCACAAAAAACAACACTTGGCAAATAGAAAATTTCTTTCCCAAATTGAATTCTTAAAACACAAATGCATTCAAAGTTATCTGAAAAGAAAACTTTTTTATTTTCTCAATACACATTTTCCATGTCTTAACTATTAAATTCAAACAATCTCCAATCAATCAGTTCAATCTACCACATCCAAACATGTCTATTTTCTTTAGTTAGAAATACTTCGGTCAATAAAGTTTTCCATAAAAAAATGCACTGTCAATCTCAGTCGCCTAACTTCATCTTAGGTTTTGCCTCGAACATTCCAGCCCTTCCCATATAACTTATTGGGAGATGCTATGCCGCACGTAACACACCGGTGTAGTCTTGGCCATTGATATGCATGATCCCACCGGGTTTAAAATTTCCCCAACTTAAAGGTGTAAAGAAAAAAAAGCCAACACATCACCTAACAATCAATGTAACAAAGGCTGTAATACCTTTGAGTGCAGAAGATTTAAAATTAAACTCCTAGAAGTTGCAACTTCCATGTAAAAATGATGGCAGTCCTTTGTCCACACTTAAAAATCCCATATAAGTTAAACCGTTATTTCCCTAAAAAAATAAACTATTACTCATTAAGAATTGACGAAGAACGTGAATTTATTGCAAGCACCAATCCAGTAGCTGTTGGTAAAATTTTACAACCATACGGAAAGCAAACGCCTAACATACAAGTAAGCCAACGGATCATCCACTATCAACCAAACCAAAAAAGAACATATTATAGTCCACTTCTCAGAAAGGATCAAGTTCCTTATTTTGATCATTGCAAATCCATTCAGGGAAGGCTACGCTGATAAAGGGGCAAACCACCAAGTGCTTTGCGCTCAGCTCTCTCTCTCTTAACCTGCGGTGATATTATGAAGGAAGAAATAAATATTAGCCAGTACGAAGTATAGAAAATTAATAAAATTGGGGATTGGGGGTCGAGGCAAATTAAGAACCACAGTGACATGAAGGGTAGTGGCCTAAAAGCTAATACAGTTTGATTTGGTTATTTACTCCCCCATTTGGATTCAAAACTGGTGAGGCAACTCAGCCACATTTTTGTTAGCCAATTTGCATCAGATGTATACATGCAAAACATCTCAGAAGTAATCAGGCAAGAAAAGGAAAACAGAGACACGAGATAATATATTTTGCAATACCCTGGTGGATAGAGAAAATAAAAAATGGAAAAAAAATATAGTAATTCAATTACTTTAAAATGATAGTTTCGCACTAAGCACAGTAACACAGCCTAAAATACTTACAATAGTTAACATATCCTGAAGATAGCTCCTATATGGTGTCTGCATAGACTGTCATATCGAACAATAGGATTATTAGCGCACACAGAATATTAAAAGTCTATAATTTATCTAATTACTCTAATGAAAGTGCACTGGAAAACGTAAGATGGAACACAAGAAGTCGATAAAATGTTCACATTGATATTAGGACCATCAGGACTACTCAACAAATGCACGAGAAAAAAAGATAACCGCCAAAAAATTTGATAGATAGAACTTTACTTAATCCTAAAATACTGAACTTTGAATTAAGCTTCCAGTCCCCTCATTGCATGCAATCTATGGCGTGGACAGATAGTATATTACTATCCGATGCCATCATCATCGAACAAGAGAAGTGGAAAAGGTGCTTGTACAGGATAGAAATGGACAGTCTTATTCAAGTAAAACGAATCTAATTCTCATATTGCAGTGCCCCTTTTTGCTTCTGCTCCAATAATGTAGGATTTTGCGAATTTCAACTGTGGAGCAACATGGTGCGGAAAAGTGATGAAATAAGATTGATTCACAGTTGATTTGATAAAGGGTTTGCCCAGCAGTGCAGGGATTCAGTAGTGGAGGTTGTGATGGTTTTGGAGGCAAACCGAGATGCACTCACTAGTACTTTTCTAGGCATCATCAAGCAAACTATAGTAGTTAATAATCCAACCCAAAGATAGGGATACTTAGTAGCTTCTTCAGAACCCAACATAGGCAACATAGGTGCAGATTGATATAAATTAGTAAGTGCTTACAAGAGTAATCTGTCAATAACCCTATTTCCAACTTTCGAATGGTCCACAGCCCAACATTAGATTCTATCACAGTAAGTTTAAAAATTAATAGACAAATAAGTTTTCACACTATCGCATAGTTTCTGTTTCGTGGCTTCAAATCGTCGAGAATATGACACGCACACACACTCATGATAGGTATTAAAAACCTTAGAAAACTTTGTCATTCTCCAAGAATCGAAATCAAACAAGACTGAGAGACAAAACAGAACCCGGTAATAGGCTTAGCTTGATAGCATTTTCATTCAACAATCATTTTCAATTGGGAACTGGGAAATTCAAAGAATACACCAGTATAGAAACAAAGGAATTCACAAAGAAAATACTACCAAATCCACTCAATTTATCAAATCAAAATCAACAACTACTTACTCTCAGAAAATCCAAACATTCGAAGCTGTTAAGGTGACATGAACAAATACTAAGCTAAAAATTCACCTGAAGTTCTTCAGAGAGTTCTTCGTGCTTCAAGGAGAGGTCTATGGCGCGCTTCAGGCGCTGATTTCTCGCATCAACGATCTCTCTCGGCAGCCGATTTAGCGCCTCCTTTATATCCAGATCGTACATCGGATCGTACAAATCATCGTATCGTAGCCCTAATTCAAACATCACCAAACAAATTAAAAAAAATCGTAAAAATAAAATCGCACACGCATATGCAAATCTTATCAGTACCATATTTCCGGAGGCGACCGGAGATGGCTTTCATGTGCATAGCGGCGAGCGGATTGCGCCTCGGGTCCACAAGCCATTTGGAGAGGGCGGACAGCATGTCTTCGCTGCGTCTAGAAATTTCTGCAGCTGATTCCGTTTGCAATTTGGGTGTATAATGGAACGAGCTTCGGAGCACTCAGTTGGGCCATATATTCCAAAATCCTCGACCCATTAATCAAACCCATTAACTAAGTTACTTGACCCAAAGCTACATTAAAGAAAAATAAACTACATCGAAAAATGAAATCAACCCGTTGTCTTAACGGTTTTTTTTGCTAGGAATTCAATAATTTTACAACTGGGTTAAGTCTCTTGTGAGATAGTCTTACGAATTTTTATTTGTGAGACGGATCAATTCTACCGATATTCACAATAAAAAGTAATACTCTTAATATAAAAATTAATAATTTTTTTTGATGACCCAAATAAGATATTCGATCCACGAAATTGATCCGTGAGACCGTCTTACAAAAATTTTTGTGTCACACGGTGTAACCGTGAAATAGGTCTATCCAAATCATATATGCAGTTAAAAATAACAATTTTGGCTTAAAAAAAATAATTTTAACTCAAATTTGTATATATTACACAATATGTATTTGACATAAAATATAATATTTTATTTTAAATCAACATATATTTTATAATATTTTTCATAATATAATTAACCAAATATAATTATTTTTCTTAAAAAATAATAATTTAAATATAAAAATAATATTTTTCATACATCAATATTTTCCACAAAACAACATTTATTAAACGATATTTTTCATAGAGCCCGAATAGCTCCCGATGATTCGTATATATATATTTACACACTCGGTCACTACGATATCCAAAATCCCGATTCGTAGACCGAGAAAGAGTGCTTCTTCCTCGTCTTCGTCTTCGCCGAAATTCAATTTTCTTCGTTAAATCTTGAAATTTTGTAGATCTGAAGAATGTCTGGAAAAGGGGCAAAGGGTCTGTTGACGGGGAAAACCCCAGCATCAAAGGACAAAGACAAGGACAAAAAGAAGCCCACCTCTCGCTCCTCTCGCGCTGGACTTCAGGTTCATTCCTGCTCTCTTTCTTGTTTTTTTATTTTTTCTTCTGGAGGAAAGGAATCGATTCCGAAGCTATTCTAACCCCGCGCACTGTTTTTTTGTGTGCATAATTCGTTGGTATTTTCTGTTTCTGTGTTCTTTTTCTTGGTTATTCCAGCATTTTTATGGGGGTTTAAGAGGTTCACTTTATTTTTACAGTTTTTCTGTAATTTCCTTTTTCATAACTGATGAGTTTTTTCTTGTGTGATTTTCTGTAATTATGTTGTGTTCTTGTTGACAATTTAGTGGGATTGTAGTTGTATTTCCCTTTTAAATTTTTTTCTGGGTCTGGTATATCCTTGAATGGAGTAATTTAATAGCAGATCATGTTTGTACGTGTGGTTGGAAATTGGAATTGAAGAAAAACTGTGAACTAGCACAAACTTAAAGTCTCAGAAAATAGTTATCGACTTTAAGTTATAGTTAGTGAAGGCGTAAACGGAATGTGCTTAAACTCAAGGTTCGGCAAGGTGCAACTTTTACCCCGAGAGATCTGCCCGAGGTGTGTATGACGGTGGTGTGCTTTGACGCCTTTAAGATGTTTACGTTAAAGGAATGGTCACTTTAAGTGAAGTTAATGTAATAAGCATTTACATGTGTTTATATTTCAAAGATTATGTTTATTATTGATCAATGATTTGTTAATTACTAACCATGTTCCTCATGATATAATTTTCTTTGTGAGTCTTAGTTTTGTGATTCTTTTATTAGATGCGGGCTTGTGTTTCACATCAATAAGGTGCATGCCTCAACTTTGTTCTTCAGCCTAGGGTCCAGGGTGTGTATGCTTCTAGTGCTATTTGCGTGTTTAATAACTATGCTAAAAACATTGAGCTATCAAGAGTTACAATGGGATTTCATAGCTTTTTGGTAGCTTTTAGTGATTGGATATGTTGTGTGTGATGATGTTTCTAGTCTGTGGAATTTGTGTGAGAATGGGTTCTTGCNTATTAGTTGTATGTTTTGGTACCAAGATTGCACATTTGATTCATTTCAAGCCTGTTGCAGTACTTATTAAGAGCAACAATAATAGATTTTAAAAGTGTATGTTGTCTGAAGGGTTCATATGTATTCTAAGATGTAGAAACAATTTTCTGTAAATAAGACCGAAAACCAAAAAGAATACTACTGTCTTCTGCTGATATTACTGGGGTATGCTATTTGTCGCAATAAAGAAGAATGATTTAGACTGCCAATGATTTATTTTCATTTGAATATGAAAAAATAACCATGATTCATTTACCAGTGTGATGACACGTTGCTAAACTTTTACAGGCTCCCAGGAATTTTGTTATTATACATTGAAGAGTTCTTTTTTTCTTTCTAAAAAGATTAACAATAAGCTTTTGTTTGCTTTGCAATGGGAAATTAGTAGATATTACTTAATTTTACACTCCTACAGTTCCCTGTTGGCCGAATTCACCGGCTCCTGAAGGAGCGAGCTACAGCTCATGGACGAGTAGGTGCCACAGCTGCTGTTTATTCTGCGGCAATATTAGAGTACCTAACTGCGGAAGTGTTAGAGTTGGCTGGTAATGCTAGCAAGGATTTGAAGGTGAAGCGTATCACACCACGTCATTTGCAGCTGGCAATACGTGGAGATGAGGAACTTGATACTCTTATCAAAGGAACAATAGCTGGTGGCGGAGTGATACCGCATATCCACAAGTCACTCATCAACAAGTCCTCCAAGGAGTAGAAATCAATATTCTTGAGTAAACATCGTTAACAGTGGCAGGTGCAATTCAAGATTTGAGCTTAGGACTTCGACATACTTATATGCTAGTTTATTCTCATGTTATGAAGTTGGAGTTTATGGCTTCCGTTTCTTTGTCGAGTTTAGAACTTTAGGGAAACATGGCGGATAGCGTTTGTTTTCTATAACGTGTGATTTTTGTGGCATTACTTGAGTGATCAATTTCATGTGTAATATTACATTGCATTTTGTTGCTTTTGGTTTGTTGGATTGCATAGATCCAAATTAAATCGATGTGTTCGGTTGATCCTTTTTCCAAAATAATAATAATAATAATATTGCTTATTTTCGTTTGGTTTGTTCATCAAAGCGAACCCACAATCTGAATAAAATCCCTCCTGAACTCCTCAACAATAATGCCGACAATTTCGAAAACTAACAACTTGCTGAGATAAATTCATCTTCATGCTACAATTACATTTGCAATTATTCCCTTGCGACAACTCTCTTTACACAGGACCTAACAATACATACAGTTCACAGATACAGAAAATCACTGCAAAATCAAGGACCCTTTTGTCACAGATGCAAAATGAAGTTTTGATTATTTTTAAGTATATATTTCTAATATAAAGCAATGAATAGTGAAACCATATACATTCAAAGAAAAATGTTATCAAGGTATAACTTGAGAAGTTGGTGGTTTATCAATTTTTAGAAAATAAATATGATTTTTCTTAAACATTAATAAAATAAAAGAGTATAAAAATTCGAGCTTATTTAAATTAAGAAAACCACATTATAAATTAATTTTTTTAAAACAATCAATCATGTTTATTTAGAAATTATAGTTAATTTGTTTATATTTTGGCTCTCTCTTATAAAATTTAAAAGAAATACATTTTTTATATAAATAAAGTAAGAATTGGAAGGTCAAGGATATAATTTTTTATTGTACTTATGTTTATTATTGAAAACCAAATTTTTTAAAATTATTTTCAGATTGTTATTGTCTTATAGTTAATTGAATTAAAAAGGGTATTTCTATTTCTGAATTTAAAAAATGTATAAATTTTGTAAAATTTATTAATTCTTATCATTATGTTTTTAGAATTTTTTTAGCATAGTGCTTTGATTACTAGACTTTTAAAGCTGCCACAAAACAAATCAAGCCATTAATTTTAACCACACCGAGTACCCATATGCCTTTATGAGCCGGCCAGTATATAAAAGATGTACAGAGAATAATAAAAACATTTTAAAATGTAATTAAAATATAAGTATAAATTATCTATTTTTCAACTGCAACTGCAACTGCTGTCTTCTACAAGAAAACCCCTCCCGGAAAACTGAAGCGATATTTCAATTCTTTCGACTCATTTCTACCATAACCGAATGGACGATTTTAAGAATGAGTAAAGTTTCAATTGGTCCATCAACGTAACATGATAATCATCAAGACGAGAAACTGGATCCAAGTAGTTTTTTCTTTGTTTGAGATTCGGTAATGAACTTGGAAACCACATAGCAGTCTGGTGGAGTAATGTTTGTATAATAGTTGTGGATTGTTTCTGTGATTTCAAAACCAAATTTCATGTAGAACTTGATCGCATCCTCATTATTCGTTTGCACATGCAAATAAACCTCACCAATGTTCTGCTTCACACAAAGATCAAGCACATGATTCAATAACCTCGAACCTACGCCACATCAATGAATGAAGTCAGGACATAAAGAGCTTTTTTTCCCGCACATACTACAAAAGAAGTGGGCACCATTTGGAATTAGATAATAAATATTTGAATTACAAATAGTGGAGATAGAAGAAAGAAATAACATAATTGAAGGCCTATGTCCATTCTACAGTAACTAGCCGGCTAAAACTTTTATCATCCCCTGTTTGTTTATATAGGTGAAGATGTATTAAGATAAATTTGATAAAAAGATCTCTCATAAAACTAAATCAAAATGAAATTATATCAAAGATATAACGGAAACTCATTAACTTCATACATGATTCCAAATATCTTCAACGATTTCTAAAATTATTATTGTATATTAGGAGAAAGGACTTTACTTGAATTAAAAAAAAATTTAAGATATCCTGAAATTCGGCCACTACAGATTTTGTAGTAACAACCGATTACACTGTTTGATGAAGACAAATTATGAAGTGGAGTGATCAAGGTGGACATCAAATTCCAGAGGTCCACTTTTGTGCCCATATGTTCAAACAAATTGAACACAAATCCATTATGACTAAACATCTCCACTATCTGTATGCCACTTTTCATCAGTTCAGTGCATACAAGACATTTTTCCAAACTTTTTAGAAGTAAAATAAAATGGAAGAGGATCAAAATACTCACCAACACCCAATCCACGGTATGGAGCCAATACACCCAACGTCATTATGTATACACGAATAGCACCGCTGTCTTTCTTCTCAAGACGGCATGCAATGGATCCCACACATATGTCACTGTAATAGGCTGAAAATATAAAGAAAAACTTCAGAGTCAGAAACACAAGTAAAATCTGTCACAGACTGATCATCATGCCTGTTCGAATATGACTTTAATTTTTAAGCAACACGTTTTCTAGTGTTTTTCCAGTCTGATCAATAATATTTTTGTAGAATTATCACAAAATATGCATTTCCAGCCATTAAATCTTCCAATTATGCTTTTATCAGATACCTTACTGGGAGAAAGTTGGAGTACTTCTAATCAATGGTTCTATTTGCTCAGGTACCCCTTTGACCTTGCTCAGGTACCCCTTTGACCTTGCGCCTGAGTTTACATTGCATTCTTTTTTCTTTTTTTTTTTTTTTGTGTTTTCCTATAAAAAAAAACAGTGCATTCTTTTCTACCCTACAATTACCTCTTTGGCACAAATTACCATTTCTTTTAATTACATAACAGCAACTTATAGTCTTGGCATGCTTGGTAGGTTCCTAGTTACCAATTAACTAATCTAAGCCTAGGTGGAACGTGAAGAAAAAATTTGTCCTCCGTGAACCCGACCAACCAAGTGTCCCCTCCGCTATGCTCAATTTCATTCGTTTTTTCACAAAAGGCCAAGTTTTATGAGAATTTTCCTATCTTCTTGCCTCACTATGTTTCATAATATTTAAACTTGAGACGAATTGCTCCTACACCAGTTCAGATTCTGTGGGTGATGGAAAGAATTCAACTAAAAAGTTAGTTGCTGCATGGAGTTGCGCTAGATGGATCACGACTCACGTAAGTGAGAAGACTAGGTAACCATGGTTATTATGCTCATGGAGGATCTTCTTTCTGTGGGTCTTAAGGGGTATGGAATCGATGGAAGACTAAAGCAATGCATCATTGAAGCATATTCGTTCACGGTTTGAAAATAACAGAAAGCCATTAAATTGAACACATAAGCACGGGTAATCATAGTTTTTCTTAACCCTGAAACACACGAACTAATATTTTTCCCAATCATAGCGACAAAGAACACGATTTTCGACTTACTCGAGATATGACACAGCAATTAAAAACCCAGTTAGCTCAATTGGAAATGAAACTAATCCAGTCGGAAAACGAACACAAACCTAATTTGGTAAATTCACCGGAGGTGAGGGCATCGGCATAATACTTATCGTTGTACCGAACGGGGAAAAGAGCAGTGTTGAGCTTCTTCAATTGCATCAGATTCTTGTCCCTCACACCGTCCAATGAAATCGAAACTTCTCGGCCTCTTACCCCCATTATCACCTGGTAATCTCCTTCGTCTCAGACAAGTTATCTGCACAATGAAATGAAAACAAGGAAGCTCAATTTACAGTGCTTATATAGTCATATATACGTAGAGAGGAAAAAGTACATTGCAGGGAAATAAGGAGCTGAGGAGCGGAGGGGCGACCGCAAACGATGAAACTGAAGGCTGCGCCGTGGAAGATATAAACGGCGGCGTTGTTATTATTCTATATTCTCGCGTGAAATGACATTTTGACCCTTAGATCATACCCCTTCCAAGCGTTAAAATATTTTATTTTATTTTGTTGATTTTGATTTCTTAAAGTAATTAACTAATTTATGAGTATTTTTTATATTCAATAAATCATTTTTTACAATTATCTCAAACCATTCTTATTCTTTAATAAATTAATTAATAAATACGACAAAGGATATAAACTGATGAATAAGAAAATCAATCTTATTCATCAATAAATATTATTGATGTTGTGAAAAAGTAAAAATTTACGGTAAAAAGTAAAAATCTCAAACTCTCAAAATTATCACACTACACACTTTATAATATTTTTCTCTCAACTCAATTGTGATTTTCTTCACAAATGAGAGATCTATTTATAGAAAATTTTTACAAATAATCCAAAAATAAAATACATCATTACCTACATCATCACACACTAATTTTCAATATTCAACACCTAATTTTACCTAATTTTCAACATTCAACATTCACATTTTCAACACAAATATTTAACACATTTTTAAATAATTTTTCAACACTCCCCCTTGTGATGATGATCATAATGATTGTATACATTACGTGTTTTTATACTGCCTCGTTAAAAACCTTACTAGGAAAAACCCATTGGGATAAAAACCATAGTAAGGGAAAAAGAGTGCAGTCACGTAAACTCCCCCTCATGTTGACACGAACAATTCTTCACAAATTTCGTAGATTGCGCATCCCAATATTATATATGTGCTTTCTGAATATTGTCGTAGGAAGTGCCTTTGTGAAGAGATCTGATGAGTTTTCACTTGATTGAATGTGACGAACATCAATACATTTATTCTTCTCAAGCTCCTTGGTGAATGCGAAGAACTTAGGAGGAATATGTTTAGTTCTGTCGCTTTTTATGTATCCTTCTTTCATTTGAGCAACACATGCAGCATTATCTTCATATAGTATCACAGGCTTCTCGTCGAATGATAATCCGCATGAGATTTGGATATGTTGAGTCATTGATTTTAACCACACACATTCACGGCTTGCTTCATGTAGTGCAATAATCTCGGCATGATTTGATGAAGTTGTTACAAGTGTTTGTTTCTGTGAACGCCAAGAAATTGCAGTGCCTCCACGAGTAAATACATATCCAGTTTGAGAACGTGCTTTGTGTGGATCAGATAAGTATCCAGCATCGGCATAACCAATTATACTTGGATTAGCATCTTTTGAATACAAAAGTCCCAAGTCTGTCGTTCCTCGTAGATAACGGAATATATGTTTAATTCCGTTCCAATGTCTCTTTGTTGGATATGTGCTAAATCTTGCCAATAAATTTACGGCAAAAGATATATCAGGCCTTGTACAATTTGTAAGATACATAAGGGCACCGATAGCACTTAGATATGGTACTTCTGGACCAAGAATATCTTCATCATCTTCACATGGACGGAATGGATCCTTTTCTATGTTTAATGATCTAACAACCATTGGAGTACTTAAAGGATTTGATTTGTCCATATTAAAACGTTTAAGGATCTTTTCTGTATAATTTGTCTGGTGAACAAATATTCCACATTCTTTTTGTTCAATTTGTAAACCCAGACAATACTTGGTTTTTCCAAGATCCTTCATTTCAAATTCTTCTTTCAAGTATGACACAACTTCTTGAATTTCCTTATTTGTTCCAATGATGTTTAAATCATCAACATATACAGCAATAATTACGCATCCGGATGTTGTTTTCTTAATGAAAACACAAGGGCATATTGAATTATTTACATATCCCTTTTTCATCAAGTGATCACTTAGCCTATTATACCACATTCTGCCGGATTGCTTCAACCCATATAATGATCTTAGTAATTTCACAGAATAACATTCTCTGGGTTTTGAACTTTGTGCTTCAGGCATCTTAAATCCTTCAGGGATTTTCATATATATATTACTATCAAGTGATCCATATAAGTAGGCTGTAACAACATCCATAAGACGCATTTCTAAATTTTCAGATACTGCCAAGCTAATCAAATACCGAAACGTAATTGCATCCATCACAGGAGAATACGTTTCTTCATAATCAATTCCAGGCCTTTGAGAAAAACCTTGTGCAACAAGTCGAGCTTTATATCTTACTATTTCATTTTTCTCATTTCGCTTTCGAATAAAAACCCATTTGTATCCAACAGGTTTTACACCTTCAGGTGTAAGGACTATAGGTCCAAAAACATTACGTTTATTTAGCGAATCCAATTCAACCTGGATGGCATCTTTCCATTTTATCCAATCCTGCCGATTTTTACATTCACCAAAAGATTTTGGTTCATGATCTTCATTATCATTTATGATGTCGATTGCCACATTATAAGAAAATATATCATCAATTTCTTCTATATCTTTTCGGTTCCATATTTTTCCAGTATTAATATAATTGATAGAGATTTCATGATTCTCGTCAGTTTG
Source organism: Primulina huaijiensis (assembly GCF_012295235.1). Taxonomy (NCBI): domain Eukaryota; kingdom Viridiplantae; phylum Streptophyta; class Magnoliopsida; order Lamiales; family Gesneriaceae; genus Primulina; species Primulina huaijiensis. Next base: position 287,910 of record NW_027358157.1, on the reverse strand, counting down.
TGGTTCTGACAAAACATTTTCATCATCATGTGTTTCTTCAGGAACATCATTCTCTATTTTGTGATCATTATGTGTTTCTTCAGGAACATCATTCTCTATTTTGTGATCATTGTGTTTCTCTATGAATTTTCTTTTTCGAGGATTTTTATCCTTGGAACCAACTGGCCTTCCACGCTTCAGGCGTTTAATGACATCATGACTATCTTCAATTTGTTTCTTCGGAATTTCAATTCGAGCAGGGGCATTTGCAGCATGTATATATGATTTAGTTACCCCTTTTGTGTCTGCAAATGCATCTGGTATTTGATTTGCTATTCTTTGCAAGTGCACAATTTGCTGTACATCTTTTTCACATTGTTTTGTTCTTGGATCCAGATGTAACAATGATGATACATACCATGTAATTTCTTTTTCGGTATGTTTCTGTTCTCCCCCTAACATTGGGAAGATTTCCTCATTAAAATGACAATCAGCAAAACGTGCTGTGAACACGTCGCCTGTCTGTGGTTCAAGATATCGAATGATCGATGGACTATCATAACCAATATAAATTCCAATCTTTCTTTGAGGTCCCATTTTCTTTCGTTGAGGTGGTGCAATAGGCACATACACCATACATCCAAAAATTCTCAGATGAGAAATGTCTGGTTCTTTACCAAATGCAAGCTGCAATGGGGAGTATTTATGATATGCACTTGGTCTGATGCGAATTAATGAAGCAGCATGTAAAATTGCATGTCCCCATATAGAAATAGGGAGCTTTGTTTTCATAATCATTGGTCTAGCAATCATTTGCAGACGTTTAATCAATGATTCAGCCAATCCATTTTGAGTATGTACATGAGCAACAGGATGCTCAACAATGATTCCCATAGACATACAATAATCATTGAAAGTCTGGGAAGTAAATTCACCAGCATTATCAAGTCTAATTTTCTTGATTGTATAATCGGGAAATTGATTCCTCAATTTTATTATTTGAGCAAGTAATCTTGCAAATGCAACATTTCGAGTTGACAATAAACATACATGTGACCATCTGCTGGAGGCATCAATCAATACCATAAAGTATCTGAATGGTCCACATGGTGGATGGATTGGTCCACAAATATCACCCTGAATACGTTCAAGAAACATTGGTGATTCAGTTTGGATTTTGGCTGGTGATGGTCTTATAATAAGTTTTCCAAGAGAACATGCTTTACATTGAAACTTATTATTCTGAAAGATCTTCTGGTCTTTCAATGGATGACCATGTGTATTTTCTATAATTCTTCGCATCATTGTTGAACCAGGATGTCCTAATCGATCATGCCAATTGGTTAATATTGAAGAATTATCAATTACCATGTTTGATTCAATGGGACGTATATGTGTATAATGCAATCCAGTAGGGAGCATTGGTAGTTTTTCAATCACATATTTCTTTCCTGATTTATATGTGGTAAGACACATATATTTCTCATTCCCTTCATTCATTGTTTGAGTATCATACCCATGGGAATATATATCATTAAAACTCAACAAATTTCTTTTCGATTGTGGTGAATATAAAGCATCATTGATCAAAAATTTTGTACCATTAGGTAACAAAAATTGTGCTTTACCACATCCTTTAATCAAGTCTACAGGACCTGATATTGTATTCACCGTTGTTTTTGTTGGTTTTAGTTCCAAGAAATATCTTTTATCTCGGAGGATAGTGTGCGTTGTACCACTATC
>NW_027358157.1:270884-286129 GCF_012295235.1 Primulina huaijiensis | reverse complement strand
TAAAAAATAAAATATTTTACATATTTATTCCACCATCAAATTGATCATTATCTGAGAAATCAATCAGAAAATCTCCAGCATCAAAATGAGTTGAACCACTCAAAGGTTCACTGTGTTCAGTAAAGTTGGTCTCCTTTTCTTTCCCCTTTATTGATTCTTTATAAAGTTTACAAAGGTGCTCAGGGGCTCGACAAATACGGGACCAATGTCCTGGAGTACCACATCTGAAACAAGAACTTTCAAATCTTTTTGAGTGATTCTCATTAACACTCATATTCTCTTGATGCCTTTTCGGTGGGTGGTTTGGGACGTTCTTTTGAGATGAGTTATAGAAATAACTATCTCGATTATTTTCAAAACCACGGCCGCGTCCACGACCACGACCACTTCCACGTCCACGTCCACGTCCACGACCACGACCACGACCTCGATTTTGTCCTCGACCAAAATCTTGTCTGTAACTTTGATTTTGGTTTCCAGGTTTAAATTCATTTTTGCTTACAGCATTTACTTCTGGAAATGCTGTTGATCCAGTGGGTCGGGACTGATGATTTCTCATTAATAGCTCGTTGTTCTTTTCCGCCACAAGAAGACAGGCGATGAGTTCAGAATATCTCGCAAATCCACGCACTCTATATTGTTGCTGTAGTGTTATATTTGATGCGTGAAACGTGGAAAATGTTTTTTCAAGCATTTCCGATTCTGTAACCTCATGTCCACAAAATTTTAACTGCGAGATTATTCTATACATCGCTGAATTGTAATCACTGACTTTTTTAAAGTCTTGGAATCTTAACATATTCCATTCATCACGGGCGGTCGGAAGTATAACTTCCCTTATATGTTCAAATCTCTCTTTTAATCCTTTCCACAGAGCCATGGGATCTTTTTCGATGAGATATTCACATTTTAAACCTTCATCAAGGTGTCGTCGTAAAAATATTATAGCTTTTGCTTTTTCTTGTGATGAAGATATACCATTTTCTTTAATGGTCTCGCTTAGACCCAATGACTCAAGATGCATTTCTACATCAAGAGTCCATGGCATATAGTTTTTCCCAGTAATATCAAGAGCGATGAATTCGAGCTTTGCCAAGTTTGCCATGGTGGTACTAAAAATTACGATGCATTTTATTAGTTAATGAATATTGCAATACAAAGTAATGGATAAACAACAAGTACAAGTATTCGTAAAAATAAAGAAAACACACGAGGAGGATATTCTCCGATAAATACAAGACTGGTGAGTATGATAACCAAAATAATTAAAAATAACCTCGTGAAAGCCATCTTCTTTTTTTCTTCGAAAATTTGATGAAGAATAATTTTTAGAGAAGAAGAGAAAGTTGGAGTGATTGAATGTATTTGTGAGATTGTATTTATAGAGCAAAAACTAGCCGTTTTGTTACCGTTTATTACCGTTGGTGTATAAGAAAATAAATGTATGTATTTGTATAATTTTATGGTAATAATATGGTGTATATAATATTAGTCATATTTAAATAATTATGTATATCATATCACATTATTATAATTAGGTGTCATAAGTTATTTTGTTTAAAAACTTTATAGGCTTTTATACTTGTCGTATCCCTTACCGGGAGTGTGGGATGTCGTCTTAACATCCTCCCAGGATTTATAACAAGTTTTTGAAAAAATTATTTTTATTATTTCTAATAATAACATTATATTATATATTAAATATATAAACAATAAATAAATAACAGTAAAATAAATATTATTACTTTTGTTACCTTTTTCTTCTGTTCGGAGCTTGGAAAAATATGGAGGACTTTTTAGAGCTTCGTGCTGATAACGTGTTGTGAAAAAGTAAAAATTTACGGTAAAAAGTAAAAATCTCAAACTCTCAAAATTATCACACTACACACTTTATAATATTTTTCTCTCAACTCAATTGTGATTTTCTTCACATTCATATTTTCAACACAAATATTTAACATATTTTTAAATAATTTTTCAAGCATTGAGAGGAATAAAGATTTATGATTAAAATGATTTATTGGCTTGCCCACTAGCTTCCCCGTTCAAGACTCGAAGATGAAGGAATCTAAGAGGAAGGCCAAGGCGGTGGTGGTGGGCGGCAGTATAGCGGGAATTTCATGTGCTCACGCACTTATCTTCGCCGGGTGGGATGTGGTGGTGCTGGAGAATACCCGCTCTTCTCTGACGAACGAGTCCGGTGCTGGATTAGGACTTGACCCTTTGTCTCAAAAACTCATCCACTCGTGGATCAAACAACCCCACCTGCTCCAAGTCAATGCCTTACCCCTCACCATCGATCAAGTAAGTGAACAGTAATTTCAAGAGTTTGTTGAGAACATTAAGTGGGAAAGTCTAGTGATGCTTTTATATCAAGAAATCGCTAAAAAAATCGATCTTGGAAATTGAAATGTATTTCCTTCTTGTTCTTGTAAAATTGTTCTGAAGTCTATCGATTGATTTATGTCATCCTGATTTGGCCCCGTGTTATTTCAAGGCTCTTTTTTATCTATATTCTGTCCTGATAATCGTCACTTGTTCTTGTGTCCTCTGTCTCAGTGGAATAATTTCTTGGAAGAGTTGAAAATTCAATGTAACATAATATTTACTCTTCCTTTTTTTCCTTTTTTGCGGAATTATAGAACCAATCAACAGATAGGGCCAAGAAAAAGAGCCGGGTGCTGGTCAGAGATGAGAATTTCAATTATAGAGCAGCAGACGGGGCTGACCTCCGTAGCCTTTTATACAAGATGTTGCCATTGGATGTTGTTTGGCGGGGGGCATATGTTCCTCTCATTTAATGTTTCTGATGACGAGACTAACGTGAAAGTTAAGAGTAAAGTTCTTCAAAGGGGTGAGATAATCGACGTTGTTGCTGATTTACTTATTGCAGCAGATGGGTGTCTCTCTTCGATACGCCAGACCTTCGTTCCTGACCATAAATTGAGGTTTGTGGGTATGAATAGCAGATGCTATTCTCATGGTATCTTTTAATGTTGAGAACCTGGGATTTTGTTTCGATGATTAATTTGTTCAGTTTACTAGATATTTAGGTTATTGTGCATGGAGAGGGGTCCTTTATTTCTCGGATAATGAAAAATCAGAAACCTTTTGGGTCTGAAAAAGACCTTTCCCGACCTTGGGAGACGCTTATATTTTGACATTGGATCAGGAACTCATTTTGTGTTGTATGAGCTGTTGAACAAAAGGATCAATTGGATTTGCTTTGTCAATCAAGCAAAGCCGGAACTTAAGGTGTTTTATTTCACTTTTATACGTATTGAGCTACGAGAATCTGAGTGTCACTCTCACTGCACAAGAAGACAGGAAAAATAGTCCATATTTCTACAAGCAAACGACAGGTAAAACAGATTTATAAAATGGATATAATATTATTTGGTACCTTTCGAGTTTAACCATGGTATTATGCAATTAAACCATAAGTTTAATTTTTAAAATTTGCAGCGCTATGCGCATAGGCAACTCCAATAATTATTTCTTCATTTTATTTTCCTCTAGACTCTTTGAGATTCCCCTGAGATATCAACCAGGTGAAGATGAAGGAAGCAAGAAGTAAGGCCAAGGCAGTGGTGGTGGGCGGCAGCATAGCCGGAATTTCATGCGCTCACGCTCTGATTGCAGCTGGTTGGGAGGTGGTAGTGCTGGAGAAAACAAGCTCACCTAGAACTGGCTGTGCTACTGGTGCAGGACTTGGACTCGATCTGTTATCTCAGACACTTCTCGAGTCATGGATCAAACAACCTGAGCTTATTCAGTTTTCTTCTATGCCACTCACAATTGATCATGTAAGTGAAATTTCGGCAAGAATAAAAAGAGGGTGCTATACCATCTCATTTGTATGCTTTAGTGTGTAATTAACTTTACATGTATTCATTAGCAGTTGATCTGTGATTATGAATTTATAATAGTTTAAACATCAGTTCTCTTTATTTTGTTATTTTTTTTTAACCAGTCAGTTCTTATTTGATTAGTGACACAAGTTAACAAAATATTGGAACCGCAACAGTAAGATATAATTAAACTTCTGTTTGAACTTGAAATTTCTGTACTTTATACTTTTCACACAAAAATTGTATGGCAACAGGAAAGAGCCACAGATGGGAACAAGAACTGCACATGGACCTTGACAAGAGACGATGAGTTCAACTTCCGAGCATTCCACTGGGCTGATCTTCATAACCTTCTGTACAACTCGTTACCACCGGAGATTGTTCTCTGGGGGCACTTGTTTCACTCGTTCTGCATTCCTGATGACAAATCTAGTGTAAAAGTTAAAGCAAATGTCATCCAAACAGGTGAAACAGTTGAATTTGTTGGTGATTTACTTGTTGCCGCTGATGGTTGTCTCTCTTCAATACGGAGAACTTTCATTCCCGACCTGGAATTGAGGTTTGTCCCAAAACAAAGAAAAATTTTAATTTTATTTGCGTTCCTTCTAAAAGACGAATTCAGTAATCGAAATAGTACACTTGGAATGGTAGGTATTCAGGCTACTGTGCGTGGAGAGGGGTTCTTGATTTTTCGGAGAACGAGGATTCAGAAACCATATTGGCACTCAAGAAGGCGTACCCTGATCTTGGAAAATGCAATTACTTTGACTTAGGATCGGAGGGTCATGCCATCCTTTATGAGTTAATCGATCAAAGGGTCAATTGGATTTGGTATCTTAATCAACCAGAACCAGATTTTAAGGTACATTTGTTGTTGCTCTTAAAATGTTCGCCTACATACTTCACCTTAAACATTAAAACCCCATGTAATATTCTGGCGAACGAACTCAGGTAAACTCTGTTACCATGAAAGTAAGCCATGAAATGATTGAAAATATGTACGAGGCCGCAGAAAACGTCTGGATTCCAGAACTGGTGAAACTAATGAGAGAAACAAAGGAACCTTTTTTGAATGCAATATATGATAGCGAACCGCTGGAACAATACTTCTGGGATAACGTGGTTTTGATAGGAGAGGCAGCTCATCCGATAAGTCCCCACGGTGGAAGAAGCACCAACATGTCAATTCTTGATGCTGCCGTATTGGGTAAATGTCTCGAGAAATGGGGGCTCAAGGACTTGGATTCAGCTCTGGAAGAATATCAGTCTATTAGGATGCCGGTCAACAAAGAGCAAGTTCTGTTCTCACGAAGAATGGGGCGAATAAAACAGCGGTTAGCACTGTCTGATCGAGATGTGTTCGATCCGATGACAGCAAGTGAAGAAGAATGCAGGGTGCTGCACCTGAGGAACATACCTTATTATGACGATATTCCATCCATATTGATGTAACAGTAGGTTGGCTCTTTCATGATGTATGGTCATTGAGGATCATGGAAGTACTTTTATCTTGATATTGAAGATTTCTCGATTTTACGAAGTCAGTTTATACAAGTGGTGGTGTGTGTGTGTGATAAACATAAATGCTCAGAAAATCTGGTGTTCTTAATCAAAGTTATTGCGGAATATCTTGCAAGTAGGTTGATTCTAAATCATGTTAAGAAGGTATTCTTGAGAAAATTTATTTTGGCAATAAAAATTGAAGTCAAGTCCCCATAAGAGAGCCCATCTGATTTTCAAACTTGGGAAGCCGAAAAGAATGCGTTTGCCGGGAGTCGAACCCGGGTCTATTGCTTGGAAGGCAATTATCCTAACCGTTGGACTACAAACGCTTATTTGTAAAGTCTCATTATATGTTAGAATATAACCTCAATTTAAACAGAATCTAATATCTTCTCGATATTGGTTCAGTATTTTTCTTTGTTTCTTGCATAATTAATAAGTAAATAAAACTTTTGACTTGTTCAAGAATACATGAAAAACAGTTTGAACTATAGAAGGAGAGAAACCTTAGATATGATTACACATATAACGACAATCATATAAGTTATAACAGATTGTTTATTCATTAATATTTAGAACTTCAAGGCCGGCCATCATCATACAAATAAAACAAAGGTTTGCATGTTGTGTTTTGACCCATATGACGTGCGGAATGCAAAAAATTTGAACCAAGTCAAGTTTGAAATAAGAATTTTTCAAGTTGCCTTGAAAACTGGATGGAGCCATCTTGTCTTCTAATCATGAGACATAACTCTGGAATCTTGAGTACAATTAAATATTTCACAAAATTTGCTTCTTAGAGGTTGATTTTTGTTTACAAAGCGAAAATATAATTTGTAACGTATATAAACTACGACAAATGTATATTAAGCCAGAATGAAGAGGCATGGCCTAAAACTTTCCTTATAACTTGGTTCCTTAACTTTTGTAACCAAATTTACTCAAGATCCAAATTTCATGCATTATGAGAAATTGAGAACTATAAGCGGCAAAATAAGAGGTAAAAAAAATAGAATGGATTCAAAATTAGTGTTTAACGAGCCTTTGTTAATAGATTCTCAGGAGAAACAGAGAGTTGGTCCAAGAACTATGTAAACCAATACCTGGCGCAAAAGATCTGCACTTTGCAACACGATACTCCCAGCCTTTCTTCACTCAATGCATGGCTTGCCTTTGGAAGTAGCATTCGTCATATTCACGAAAGCCGCCTTACATAGCAGTGAGATTACTATTTACAACGTTCATCGCCCTAACGTTCGGGACCATAATTTGGGATCTTGGCTCCAAAAGGTTAGATAAATAGTGAAAGAAAGCTCCTCCAAAGTTTAACATTTTGTAATAATTTCAGTACATTTTGGTGAAAAGGAATTTTTTTATCAGATCTCTTCAATGCCAACGGTTCTATATATGTGGCTGTTCTGTTTCTTGGAGTACAAAATGCCGTGTCAGTGCAGCCAGTTGTTGCAATTAAGAGAACGGTCTTTTACTGAGAAAGAGCAGCTGGAATGTATTCAGCTCTGCCGTATGCTTTTGGACTGGTATTACTTATCATCTATCTAGTCAAGAATGGAGACGATGGTGGGTTAGAAGGGCAGTCCTCACCCTCGCAACTTTTTTCCGTTCCCTTGCATCAAGTTTTAGTTCAACCCCGAAAAATCTGGAATAGTAATAGTCCATCCACTCTGTTTTTCGTCCAGGTTGTGATTTAACTACCCGATATTTTCATTCAAAATCTCACATACAGTGTCGTAGTGTATTCTATGCTCAGATTTCAGTTGACAGTTGCGAGATTCTTTTGGTACCTCTTCTTCATGTACTACACCTTGGCCCTTGCTGTATTTCACACTATATGGGACGATGACTGTGGCTGTAAACTCTTCTCAGGATTCCTCATTCCAAAGACAGTAAGTAACATCTATATAGCTTCAAATGATATAATTCAAAATCCATCATCTTTCTAATATTTTTCGTTTCTCACAGATAATTCCGGTTTGGTGGAGATGGGTACTATTACTTGTGCCCGATAGCATGGACGTTGGACGGATTGGTCGGCTCACAATATGGAGACATACAGGATTAGCTTGAGAAAAATGCAAAAGTGGAACAATTTATAAGGAGTTATTTTGGATACAGGCATGAATTTGTGGGATATGTTGCTGTAATTTTACCTAGAATTGCCGTGCTATTTGGCTTCATATTTGCCTTCTCAATCAAGGCATTTAACTTCCGGCAAAGATAGAACGTTACAGAATTTGAGAATATTTTCTGTTAGAAATCTGTATAAATCTTCTCCTTGATTTTTTCCCCATTCTCATTAGACTTGCATATATTTAAGTTCAAACAATCAAACTCAAACACAGACGACTTAGACAGTACAATGGCATCACTTATAATGTATCAAAAAACTAACAAAACTGTCGATATAATTGTCACTTATACTCTTATTACCAAACAAATCTTTCATCCTTTTTGCATTGTCCTTCACTCTTTTCCCCTCTTCACTAACCATTGCCAACCTCAAAGACTCGGCCACGGAATCACTTGTAAATGATCCGTCTTCTTCATTTCTTGGTATCTCTATTCCCACATTTTTCTCCTGCAACAGCCTAGCATTCAGTCCCTGATCATTCATAATTGGAAACAAGATCAAAACTCGTCCAAAACTGAGTGCTTCTGTCACCGAGTTCCATCCACAGTGAGTCAAGAATCCTCCAACCGCTGGATGGCCAAGGATCTTGATCTGTGGAGCCCATTTTGCGTAAACGAATCCTCGGTCCGAAACCCTCTCACGGAATCCATCGGGAAGGATTGCTGAATGATTACCTCTGTTTAATACCCAGAAAAAAGGGAAATTTGATTGTTCCAAACCGATTGCTAGCTCCCTAGTTTCTTTATGTGTCAATGTCGCCTCTGTTCCAAGTGCCACGTAAACCACCGAGTTGCATTCATGCGAATCGAGCCAATCTTTGATTTTTGGCCATTCTTGATTGTCCTCAGACGCATCTTCTTCATCTTCCATCGGGAGAACAACTCCAATCGGAATCACCGGTTTCGTGTAAATTTTCCGAACTACATCGAACCACTCGGGTTCAAACTCCTCACAGGATCTAAAGATCACAATGTCGCTCTCATGAATGGAAATGCCGAAGCGGAGAGAATCAGACGTGCCAGAGTCATAATTGTTACCTGATGAATCTTTTTCCAGGAAAGAAACCAAAATTTGAAGTTAGGATGAATACAGAATGTGGTAAAGAAACTATAAAGGAGACCAATACTGCTTCATTAAATTACACGATATTAAACTTTCGTTGTGATTTTGAGTACCTTTTTCCATGTTCTTGGTCATCTCATAAACTCGAAACGCCATGTTGCTAGGAAACGGGATCCATTCGGGCACGACTGTGTAATCCTCCGCCGTTGACCTGGCATTCTCCCCGTTCATCAGGGCAGCCGGCGGCCCAAAAAAAGCCATGAAAGCAGCAGTAAAGAGACTAAAATAAGCCCTTGAAATCCCAATCTCAGCCGCCATTTTTGGCAGCCAGTGAGAAGCATAATCATACACGATCCAATCCGGTTTAGGCTCTGTACTTTCAAGAAAACTGCGTACCGATGGCTCCAGCAAATCCAATGCTATTTTCAACAACTGTTGCTTCACACAAGAAACATCCATGGACGACTCCGCATCCGGCGGCAGGTGCTCAACTTCCGGAAAAGGAAGACTGATCAGGTTGATCAAATGGACTAAATCATGAGGTATTTCGGCGATTCTTTGAAGGTTTCTCGGAGTGGAAATGAATGAAATTCGATGCCCTTTTCGAGCCAAGCACTTGGAGAGTCGAAAGAATGGTTTAAGATGACCTATGGCCAGCCACGGGAACATCACTATGTGAAGAACTTTGTCTATTTCTTCCATGAAGGCTGTCTGTAAACTGCAATCTATGTATGTATGTTAGAAGATAAACACCATGGATAAACATTTGACCTTATAAATTGTTAGATTAATCTAATGTCTAAAGCTTGTACAGGATCCAGTGTTTATTGAATTTCAATCTCATTTTTTTTTATATCGAGCATATTTTCATAGTAAATAAATGAGATTTAGATTAATTTACAAAATTTTATATTTGAAATATGTAGATTGAAACACACGAGCCCCCTCCTCTTTTTCATACTACCAATTCATGCATCTTGCACACTAATGGATAACATATAAATTAAAGTGAAAGAAAATAAATTATTAATTAAAGAATAATTGGAAAAAATTGAAATTAATTAAAGGAAATTTAAAAATAATAAAATTTTCAGATAAATTAGAAAAATATTACAACTCATCTATTGCTTAAAATATAATAGAAAATAAGTAATTAAATAGAGCTAGGGTTTTTTAGGTATAATTGGAAATTTTGAAATAAGATGCCACCCTATTAATTAATTAATACCATCATTATTTTCCTATTGTCGTTGATTTTCTTAAATATTTTTTTTAAGATAAATGTGTGTGTGTGTGCGCGCTATTAATATATTTTATGTTCATTACTTCTTTAAGAGACTTAATTATCAAATTAATTATTATAGAAATGAAAGTAAAATTTGAAAAGACTTGAAATTCAAAAAAAGGTGAATAATTTGCAAATAATATTATGTTAATAATGTATGACGTCACTTATTGAGAGTAAATAAAAAATATCTCGTTAGCCAATTATATAAAAGAATATTTTATGTGTGGTGGAAAATGACTCGAACTGCGGGGGGATGAATTATTGACGGGTCAAACAATTTTGCTGCGTAACCCCGAATTGAACTTCATAAAACATCGACCTTTATTTTGTCATTTTCTTAATTTAAAGGCGACTTTCTAGAATTTGGTAATGCCACGAGAAAATTTTGTACTTCTACACTAATTCGCATTAAAAAATTGTGTTTTGTCAAAAAATTTTGCGTTTAATCGTGGAATATGTCTTTTGTGTGATACAATCTCACATTTCAATTTGTGTGAGATCAGTCAATATAATATATAATTAAAAAAAATTAATATTTTAACATAAAATATAATATATTTTCATGAATCAGTCAGATTGAATATATTTTTCACAACATTGTCATTTGAAACGATCTCAAGTGAGTTTTTTTTGTTAAATTTATGTCTAATTAGCATTAAATTTTGTGATAAATGTTGTTTGTGAGAATATTTTTAGAACTAAAAATATTTAAATATTAATTTATAAGCTTGATATATTTAAAAATGGAGTGGGTCTCATGTGATACCGTCTCACGGATTTTAATCTGTGAGACGGGTCAACCCTACACATATTCACAATAAAAAGTAATACTCTTAGCATAAAAAGTAATACTTTTTCATGGATGACCCAAATAAGATAATCGTCTCACAAATATAGATATATTTATTTATTACTATTATAAATATATGACTTCTATTTGTGAGCTTATTTTTTTACCATTTATTTGTTTTACAATTCGTCATGTTCATGAGGTTCTTTAAATCATTTTCTATGTTAGTTTAAAATGATCATTAATAATGTACTTAACTCAATCAGGATAACTATTATTTTGATTTTATTTTTAAATTTAATTACATAATTTTATATATTTTCGTCAAATTCATGGAAAATCTCCATCATAACGTTATACATTTAAAAAAAAAATTGATAATATTACTAACATCTATTTTACTATTATAAATATATGATTTTTATTTATAAACTTATTTTTTTATCATTTTGTTTGTTTTATATTTTGTAATGTTCATTTCTAGTATATATAAAATGTATAGCACATATATTGGAAATTGGAAGGTGTAGCAAGCACGTATGTACGACTTGGACGGCTACAACTAAGAAGCAAAATCGAAGGACACGTCTAAAAAACTTGAGAAAAACAAGTGTTACAATACGGCAAGCAAGAGAAACATCTTAGTTGGTTGTGTGCATCTACCAAAAATGTAATTAAGGGCAAAATCTTTCTCATACACCTACCATCTCAATAACTTCCACCTATATTATTCCATATGTTAAATCTATTTATGTACATATACACAGTTTCTCCTATAAATTGGGAGGACCTGTAAAATTCTGCAAGAGAAACAAAAAGAGGGACAAGAGGCAAAAGCTACAAGGAAGAAAGAATGGGTGTTTTGACGAATTGTTGCCTCCACTTTCCCCCTCCTCCACTTACAACTTCAATCTCTCCTCCTTCCCCCAATTCAAGAACTTCACAAGTCGCATGGTACAATAGAGACACTGAGGTTTTCAAGTGATAATATTATATTTTCATATGAAAATTGTTGACTATAATATATTGTTTGCTTCATTATTTATTGCAGCCGACCAAAGGAAAGATCATGGAAAACCCAAAGTGTATTAAGCTTAACACTTGTAATAATTGGACTGGAAATGGGGAGTTTAGGATTTGTAAATAATCAAGATTCGGCCTTTGCTGCGGCGGATAATATAGAATCAGCTGTAGGATCAAATACAGTCAAAGTACGGAGATGGAGTGACAGAAGGGCTTGCGATCCTTGGCGAACTAATTCGCTCGAGACCATCGTGCCGGAGAATCTCCCGCGGCCGTCCTCGCAGCGGAGGTGGGAGGCGGTCGGCTTTCCTCCGGAGGAGGCACCGCCGATTATTGTTTTGCCAAAATATGGGACTAAAAGCTGTTACATTTTGTAAATTTTTATATTATATACGCTCTTGCAAGATTACAAGAATGTGCAATAGATTTCATTTTTTAATGATATCGTTAGCGACTATGGATGTGATTTAGTCATTTATAGAATTTTATTTGTGTTATTCTTTTGACTCGAGCTCAAGATATATATATATCCATATATAATACTAAACAAAATATCTGAATATATAGTTGAATGCAGGGGCATGTGGGGTGAATGGACAACACTGACATGTAAAAAGTGTGATTTTTTTTTTGTTGAGAATTAAGCTGGCCAATGTCATTATACATTCAACAGTATACATAATTTTTGATAAACAAAAGAATCGTATGCAAAGCGATCCAATGTCTTTGTGAGCTACCACGAGCTTTTACAACTTTAGATTAAAAAAAAAAAGACAAAAAATTTATGAAAAAAAAATTTATATTTTGCAAATTTTAGGTAAATGTTTGTGCTCGCATCAACTATTTTTTTTAAAGAAAAAATTATCGATGCATGTACTTGAATAGAGTGTTGGTACAAGTTTGGCAGTACACGTAGTACCATTGATAATAATATTTAACAAAAAGATTTTTTTAAAAAAAACAATTAAAAAAAACTACGGGCCTAAGCCCGAGAACCACTTTGAGACGTGCAAGGAAGCCCGCTGGGACTACAGGCCCGTGATAGGAGAGAGGTGTCATCGTTCTCGTTTGTCGTAATGCAATTATATTATTTGACTATGTTTGTTGTGTAGTATATGATAATTAATTGGATTAATGATAAAATTCAACGTAAATGTATATAATTTGTTGTGATAAAATATGTTTTGTTTGGTAAGATTTTAATGAGTATGATAAATTTTACGTTTTGTGTTGTTGAAACAAAAATACCCTAAACTAACATTGATGACAATTTGATATATAAAATGATATTTGTAGCAGTTTTTTCAAAATCGTGTGTTCAACTATTAATAAATAAATATTTTATAAAATTTTAAATTATAGATTATGTATTTATCTGACAATTTATTTTTTTACTAAAAATTAATATGATTTTGCATTTTATCACATTTTTAATATTGATTTCTAATTATTTTTTCCCTATTTTTGAATTTTATTTAGTTTCATCGTGTAATTATTTATGTAATATGTGTGCAAATAAAAAATATGTAAACCACCAAAGAACAGAGTTCAAATCACGTAGGTTCTAACTTTCAAAATTCATAAATTTCAATTCAATTTATATATCAACTAGTTGATAAAATTCAGATTCTTGAACTAAGTTAACTCTTAAAAACATAATTTTTTTTTACTTGTAGAAATGTATTTGTCGCTCAAAATAGAACAATAGCTGGATGATTGGTTCAGATGATGTGCCATTACTTCGTGTAAGCCCACTATTAATTAATTATTATTTAATTTGACAAAAAAATTTATTTAATATGATATTTTTTATTTAATAGCTATTTTATTTATTTTGTATAATTACGTTTTTTTATAGTATCTGTATAAATCTCATGAGAAAAGTGTCGATATTATTAATGCTATGATATACATATAATGTGTTAGCATCAAACTTCGAAGTTTTTTGTACAAATAATATAAAAAAAAGCGTAATTATACAAATCATATTAAATAAAACTTTTTGTCAAATTAAATAATATTTAATTAAAGTTATGGGTAAACACGAAGTGTTTGCACATTATCTGAACCAATCGGCCAGCTTGTGGATTATTTCGTGGGTAAATTTGAAATTTACCTTATATTTTAAGAAGTAAATTGTGAATCATTCTAAAAGAAAAAAGATGTCTTTTAAACTAAGTAGGGTTTTTTTACACGGACTTCTTGATTAATTGGGCTTATAAAAATGAGACAAACATGAGTGTAACAATTTATCATTCACTTATCACTCACACCAAAGATACCTTTATAGTCCAAACATACATGAATAAAAATATTAGAACTATTAAACTAAAAGGGGTGTATTCGTTGTAGAGATTTGTTTACTTTTTTTAAATAACAGATTTTTATAGAGTTTATAGATTTCTACTAACTTTTGCAGAATCTTACAGATTTATAAAGATTTTTACAGAATCTTGTAGATTTATTTTGCATGACTTTTATTGACATTTGTAAATTTTTTGATAGAACTATATGGATTTTGTAATTTATTATTGTGATTTTTTAAATTTATTTGAACTAACAATTGAACGTGAATAATTTTGTTTATTTCAAATATTTCTCTATCTCAATATAATATTTTTTACATATTGATTTTATAAAAGACAACAAATAAATCAGTACTAAATTTATTGTAATTAAACTTCAATTATTAAAGTTAATTCAACATGTTTNTCAAATGTTATATAATAATTAATAAAAATTAAATTTTATTAACTAAAAATAATTATTATTTTTAATTTATAAATCAATAAAATATTATAAATTTTTTTTGATACGTATTGTAATAAAATTTTAAATTTTTTAATAAATATAATTTTAAATTTTATGAGATTTTGTGACTGAAACTCCAAAAATAAAATGAACGATGATAATAATTTTGTTTTTAAATTATTGTTAGCAATAAAAAAAATATGTTTTTAACAAGTACCAATAAAAAGAAAAATATATAAGTGAGAAAATAATGAAAATTAATGTTTGTACCGATGGCCTTCACGTACGCTTTACAAAATCAACCCATGCTTGAAACCCCATGTTTAATTTTTAGTAACTCAACTTTAAAACTATAGGGGTTGTGGAGCACTTTTCGGCCGCCATCACAGAGGCAGAGAAGAACATGGAGATATTACACAAGAGATTTTCTAGTTTCAGTTGGAAATGATCGGGCATATGCGTTACATGTGTGTAGGGGTGAGCAAGATTTCGGTTAAATCGAATTAACCGACCGAACCAAGTCAATTCGGAAATTTGGTTCGGTTATTTCGGAAATTCGGTTTTTCAATTGAAAAAATTCGGTTATATCGGTTAATTCGGTTCGTTTACGGTTTTCAAAATTTTGAAATCGGTCGAATTAACCGATTTTAATTCGGTTCGATTTTTATCGGTTATAAAAATTAATTCGGTCGGTTCGATTATGACTAAATATTTCGGTTCGGTTCGGATATGACTAATTCGGTTCGGTCGCTAACCAAACCGACCGAATGCTCACCCCTACATGTGTGTAATATAATATACAAATATTATGAGTTACATATATATATA